>NC_136511.1:91141365-91358865 GCF_053919585.1 Euprymna scolopes | reverse complement strand
ACATAAGTTTTGGTTTCGGTTTATGCTGATGCACCCAAGTCATTGTTTGTTCTTTTTTGTTTTTTTAAATCACAACTTTATAATATATAAAAATCGATAGAACATTAACTCTATAATAATTTATACGAAATCTGCAAGAATTAAAATATCATTTTTAAGTGTACTTTACAACCAGGCTATGCCGGGCGTCTCTGCTAGCTTAGATAACTACATCTGCAGTTTTAACAAAAGAGTTACAATTATATGAGAGATTCTCCATTCTACAGAATGCCAACATCAATATATTACATATGAATGAGTCCTCTGTAGAATTTCTACAGGTCCTGCTAGTTATTATCATTAGTATTATTGTTATTATTATTATTATTAGCTGTATCATATTTTTCCTTTTACAATAAAACAAATCAATCTTATAAATCGACCCTATTCTTAAAATTAGGATGAAAATATGAACATTCTAAGATAGAGAGAAGTCACAACCTGCCCTATATTTCTCGTGTTTTAAATAGTTTTAATCAGTAATATTATTATTAAGAAAATCATTCTTAAGATGAGGAGAGGGTTTTGTTAACTTTCCTGCTTCTAAATCGTCTTTTTCTTTTGCATTCAAATCGATGATTATTTTTAACATCGTTCTATGAAAAAATTCTTTTTTTTTTCTATGAAAAAATTCATTTTTTTTTTAATGAAAAATTCAAATAGAATCAAAAACGAATTACTGCAAATCGTTTTTGTTTTAAAAAGGATATAAATATTTAGTTGTCCCACAACTTTCAATCAATTACAAGAAAAATATTTTTTTTTTTTTTTTTTTTATGGCATATCAACCCTTTTCAGGTTATTTAATGCCAAATCCAAAGATTTTCAAGAAAAATTTTTTTAATAGAATATATTTGTTGTTTTCACGTCGGTTTCTATTTAACCCATAGTTGGGACCCTAACAGGTACTACCACTCCGGGTCAGAGTGGACCTGGGAGCAATGGTAATTAAAGAGTGGCTCCACACTCCCCAAAGCCCACAAGCTGGGGCCTCACCACTGGATATAGTTTAAGGTCATATCCAGGACCCCCATTGAGGGACTTTTACCCTCTGCAGGGGGGCAGCTGGCGTATTCTAATGCCCCACCGACAGGGCCAGAAAAATATTTAGAAGGTTTATTATGTAATGTACATTCACCTAAGTGTATTATGTATGTCTTACCAAACAAAATATGGACATTACACTGGGATTTTTACAGAACTTTGGGGAAAAAGAAAAGAAAAATGCAATTTTTAAAGAATCGGAATCAGAATAAGAACTTTTTATCAGAATCGAGGGTTTAGAACAGAATCAGGGAAAAAATCGGAATCGTCCCATCACTAATATATCGCAAAGTTGAAAACTTTTCAGAACGTTGTTCTTGAACTTTTATGTATAAACTTTTTAACCTTAGACGTCTCAAGGCAAAGTTGAAAACTTTTCAGAACGTTGTTCTTGAACTTTTATGTATAAACTTTTTAACCTTAGACGTCTCAAGGCAAAGTTGAAAACTTTTCAGAACGTTGTTCTTGAACTTTTATGTATAAACTTTTTAACCTTAGACGTCTCAAGGCAAAGTTGAAAACTTTTCAGAACGTTGTTCTTGAACTTTTATGTATAAACTTTTTAACCTTAGACGTCTCAATGCAAAGTTGAAAACTTTTCAGAACGTTGTTCTTGAACTTTTATGTATAAACTTTTTAACCTTAGACGTCTCAATGCAAAGTCGAAAACTTTTCAGAACGTTGTTCTTGAACTTTTATGTATAAACTTTTTAACCTTAGACGTCTCAAGGCAAAGTTGAAAACTTTTCAGAACGTTGTTCTTGAACTTTTATGTGCAGATGCTGCAGATTTTGTTTCACATTCAGAAGTGGACACACATATGATTATGGACAAGTTATCAGAGGCTTGTAAAGCTTTTTGACTTAACATCAGCCTCAAGAAAACACATGTTATGTATTCCCCTCTTATAGGAATGTAATATGTTGAACCAAACATCTTGGTTGATGGTAAGAAGTTAAATGTCACGGTATATCTCGGTAGTACGCTGAGTAAGGACTATACTCTTGATGCTGAGAGAAATCACAGAACCGCCAAAGTCAGTTCTGCTTTTGGCAAACTGGAGAAATGTGTGTGGTCAGATCGGGGAATCACATCAAAAACAAAGCTAAATGTTTACAAAGCATGCATTATGACTATGCTGCTATATGAGTCAGAGGCTTGGACATCTCAAGTTATTGGAAAGGTTTCATCAAAGTTGTATTTGGAGACTACTTAATATTAACTGAAGGACTCACCTGACACTGTAAGTTCTTGAACGATCTAATAGTAATAGTATAGAAATGAAAATCATTCAAAATCAGATGCGCTGCACACTTGGTTAGGATGGAGGACAAAAGACTTCCTAAACAACTGTTTTATGGCGAGATTGATAGGGGTAAAAGACCACAACATAAACCAACGAAAAAGGTTTAAGTAGTATCTGAAAAACACCTTGAAAATACTTGAGATGGATGTAAATAACAAGGAAGCCCAAGCGAAAGATCGATCACTGTGGAGAAAAACCATGCAATCATCGGTGTAGGAAGTAATAATTACTGTTGATTGGGAGACTTGAACCCAATCATAAAGTCATCCTTGACTTCATAGGCTGTGTGTGTGTGTGTGTGTGTGTGTGTGTGTACACACACCCAGATGATTGAACAGGTTAATCTTGATCATTTTATTTGATGTAATTACAATTTAGAATTATTTCATTTTGCATTGTAACCACTTGGGGCAACACTTCTGTACAGAGCTTTAAATTATTTGATTAAAAATTAATCACTGAAGGAAAACAATTATTAATTTCTATCGAAAGTGAGAAGAATGAAAACACATGAAAGAAATAAAAAAAGATTCATTTCTAAAAAAATACATTAAAAAAATGATAAAATGTATTCAGGTGACTGTAAGAAACTTAAAATAAAAGTAATAAACAACTTTGAATGAAATATTTTTATTTTTATATTGTATGCTTCTTTAGTGATCTTTTCTTTTAATCAATTATCTCATTTGAATTTCCAAATATATCACACACTCTACAATATGACTAATAATAATAATAATAATAACAACAACAACAATAATAATAATAACAATAATAATAATAACAGTAATAATAATAATAGTAATAATAATAATATGGATCAAATTTTCTTGAAAGTAATGTGTATGCACCACCTAACAGATAACAGGTCCACATTTGAATCTAATACCACAATCATTAGGAAGAACCACTTCACACTTTCAGACTTTACTTCTCTGCTGCGTCTCTGAAATGGTGCCCCACCTCTCCATCAGGAGGTCGTATTGTTATTGGTGTAAACTACTTTTCTATGGAACACTCGTCGTTTCTTTCTAACCAGATTTGATATGATTTTTTTCTCTTTTGCTTTTTGTACATCTGTTATAACGTTTGTAACTTCTGTGTTTGTATAACAAAAACGACTTTGCAGGTTTTGCTCACCATATCCTTGAGCTGCTATGGTCAAATAAGAATGTTCCACATTCTATTCTTTTTCCTGGCACTCGGTCAATGGTTCTCCATAGCTCTTATCTTTCCTGTTTTCGGCAATTACAAAATTATCCGCCCAAAGTACAATCAGCTCTAACACTATCCCAAAATTCTTTTCCTCACTCTACAATACAAGCTTGGTCTCTGCTGTGTAAGGACTAGCGAAAAGATCAAGGCCACAATATCCAAGGACCAAACTGCAAACACCAACACTTATACTTTCCAGGCAACTCTATCCATTACTTATTACAGTTCCTCTGCTGCTGTATTTCTATTCCTTACAGTGGCGGCTCGTGCCTGAGATTAGTGGGGGTGCTGCTTCAAAAGTTTTACGTATTTTTTTAATATCGTGTAAAGGAATTCGAATATATAAATAAATATTTAATCAAATAATAAACAAACATTCAAATAAATATTCAAATATATAACAAAGACAAATAATCAATCAGAAATGGATAATATGCAAAAACTTTTTTATTAAAAAGATTTTTTTATATTATGTAGACTTTACAGAATAAAAATAATATATATATTTATTCCTTTTAAACTTTTCAGATTAAATAAAAGTTTGCGTTTTTTTTGGGGTTTTTTTTGCAAACAAACGAAAAACATTTTTAAAAATAACTTATTTTTTATAAAAACAAAAAAGAAAAACTTTGAAATTTACCTGCCTCCTTACGAGGGTTAATTTAGGAGTTTACTATTTGAAAATAGCGTTTTATTTACAAAATTTATTTTTAAATTTATAACAAAAACGTATTTGTAAATAAAATGCAAAATAAAAAGGTTTACATTTTTATATAGTGAGCAAACAAACAAAAATATTTAAAGATATAAAATTTTATTTACAAATCTTTTAACAATTTGCTGTTTATATAAAAAGAACAAACTTGGCTATTTACTGACCTTCCCATGCCGGTAAAGATCGACATGAAGTGGAGATTTATTATAAGAAAATAGGATGTCATATTATAAAACATCGAATTTTAATGTAGCTTTCTTCCCCAAAAAACAAAAAATTAAAATTGTCTCAGTCCAGAAGGATTTCTAATTACTTTTTTTAATGCGTATTATCTGACCCATCTACTAACAAATTCAATGTAAAGTTTAAAAATGCATAATTATAAAAAACTGTGTGTTTTTTTTACTTACAAACACATTTTAATTAAAAAATCTTGTGTAAAAAGTCCATTTTTCAAAGTGTAAAACTTCTAACATTGTCCTTGTCGAAGGTAAATAAGTGCTAATTTTTTTATATCTAAAACATACACGTTAAAAAGATTTCTAACTAAAATGTATTTTCAACATAAACTGTTTCTTCGCTTCTAGGAAACATGTAAACAGTTTTTTTTTGCAACAACTAATGTTGCAAAATAAATAGCATTTAAAACTACTTTAAAGAAACAAACAAAAAGGCAGGTAGATGGAAAAGTAACTTTATTTTTATGGTAAGATTTATTTATTGTATATTTGGTTTTTACCCTTGGCCGCGTGTTAGCTTCACTGCTAAATTCCCGAATACTTTTAGTAAATAAAAATAAACAGTTTCTGCATATTATATATTTCCGTCTGCTACCGACTTAAATCGCAACGCTAAAAGTGTGCATATTTAAAAAAAAATAGCACAATATTTTATGTACAAGAAAACGTTATGTGCAGATTTTAATAATAATTTTAAAAAATATAAGTAAACCTCCTTTTTTTTTCAATAACAATGTTATCATATCTATACAGGCGCACACTCTAAGCAAACAACGAATTTCACAACATGGAACTGCGCCAAGCGACAGTTCCTTAAGAGGCTTTCATCGGCTGCCTAAAGCGTCTAATCCGCGCATGCGTACAAGAGAATTTCATTAAGAAGGTGTAACTGTGAATTTCACAGCTCCAAGCAAGTTTTATTTTTGCTATTATATGAATTTGGAGATACCGACATTAAAGTTAATGATTTTATAATGTACACATAGAAAAAAAAAAAAATAAATAAATAAAAAATAAAAAAATAATAATAATAATAATAATAATTATAGTAATAATAATAAACAAACAAAAAAACAAACAAACGTATTATTTTTAATTTTATCATTAATATTGTGTAAAAATAACTTGGGGGTGCTGCAGTCCCACAGCTCCATGCACGAGCCGCCACTGATTCCTTAGCTTCTGTTGTTTAATCTTTTTATCATCAAGCTTTTCATTTGTTTCTCTTTTACTGTGCGGATCACTTCCCTCCAAGCATATACCTTATTTATTTATTTATTTTTTGCTTAACTTTCTTAAAAGTTACGCTTCTGAACTTTTAGGCTTAATCTCATTCTTCACTATTCAACAAACAGTTCTAGTTAGTCCGAATTTAGGTAAAAATGGCACAGTAAAAATGGCACCGGAAAAAATGGTAAAAGTGAATAAATAGGTAAAAATGGCATTTGACAATGGGAAATTAGGACCGTTCCAGATTTGCAGGTTAAGCTCCCATACCTCAATTTAAAATAAGGCTACCCCGCCCCCCAAAAATTAAATATTTTTGTACTAGGCATTTACATTGGTAGGTAGGAGTGGGAGCTTTTCTTTTCTTTCTTCTTTTTTTTTTTTTTTAATTAGTGCTAATTAATGAGAATACTTTCTGCTAGTTCGACTGAATCTTTTAACAAATCAGTGTGAAAAGTATTTGGGGAAAGAGAGATGAGGAATATAAAGCTTAATTGTTTGCATCACTTTATTTTTCTCTCTCTTTGACTATTCCTCATAATTTATCACCGTAACAGCCAAGCTAAGAGCCACACTGCAGAATAACTGAAAACAAATGACAGCTGAACTAATTCACCACCATGCAGGACTGGTATTTATTATGCTTGTTTCATTTGGTTTCTGTAATTTTTACAAGCTGCTAAGAGGCCACTTACCAATATTGGACGAAAAACTATGTAGTTAAATTTTTTTTCAAGGAGTGTGTGTCCTCAATAGAGAAAAGTTTTTTTAAAATAATAACGTCGTCATTTTTAACACTATTCCTACTTGTATGCAAGAGTACTCAGAGCACTAATAATAGCTACTTTTCTTTCACAAAAAAAAGTTATAATTGCAAATTGGGGAAAAACATAAACAAACAAAAACAAAATAAAAGCACCGATAATTTCGAAAATATTGGCAAACCAGAAAAGTACTTGATTCAAAGTTAGCAGCAAACGGTGTTTAATTAAATTCCGTTCCTGATATTAAACTTCATAAGTAATATAACTTCTGGCAAGTGTTACAATTTCCAAAATTGTAAGATGAAAGTACAGAATAGTTAACAATTAACATATTAAGGACGACTTTCTAAATAATAACTTTATTATTTCAGCACGGTCAGTAAGCTGCGGATTATTTAGAAAGCAATTCTTAACATAGAGGGAACGCTTTGTTAACTATTCTGTGCTTTTATCCAACAATTTAAATTGTTGGACAGTTTTTTATGATCAGTAACTGAATCTGATTAAACACCGTTTGCAGTTGACTTTGTTGTCGGCTATTCTTCTAATTTACCTAAATATTTACTATTCAGAAAGAACTGAAAAATGTTTTATAATAAAATAAAAACATTTTGCAAAGAAAAATAATTATTATTGGTAATTATTTAAAAAATATTCAACGATTTTATTTACTTTTACAATGTCATTTATTTTTCGTGTTTCAATTATTTTAATAGAGTTTTGTTTGGTAGGTTTTGCCCGGTCATCGACTGACAAGCACTTGTTGTTTCAAACAACTCATTGGCTTAGGATATACTAGAAAGACAAAAAATATATTGATTTTATTATTTGTAACTTTCTCTACCGTCATAGTCAGAGTGGAGAAATATAGTCAGAGTGGAAGGGAAGGGTGTAGAGAAAAATAATTAAAAATACAAAAAAACATTTTTTTCTTTTTATAGCATTTTTTAAATTTCTTTTTAGATTTCGTTTCTTTCATTTTATTTTGGCAAACGTTAAAACCAGACTTGGGTTAAGATCTTTCGAATGCAAACTATAAATTACATAGAGGCGAAAAGCAGACGCACATAAACAGATAATGATAAGATAAATTTATTCAGATGTGGATGACCGTGGTTTTCTAATGAGGAAATCTTCGGTTTTTATTTATTTATTTTTATAAAACGAAAATATTTCGTTTGTTGTAATCAAAAAGCATTTTTTCATATTTTGCTTCTATAAGTGTAAATATAATTCAAAACCTGAATGAGTTTTACAGGCGACATTTTAAAGGGTTATTGTTTCCGATAGAAAAAGCTTTCAAGAAGTTCAATAGAGATTCGACCTTTTAAATGCTGAAAACATCCTGTATACTTTTAAATGGTCAAGAAGTAAATAATGCTGTTTTTATTTTAGAAGATAAAAATAGACAGAGAATTTGTTCTTAGATAAAATGGAATCATATCGAACAACCATGACGCCATTTGCACTTTTCCATAATCAGTATGTTAAGATAAAATAACTTTAGACATTGTATAATGTGACATGTTATGGCAATGGAAAAGCTTCCAGAGAATCACACATTTTTGCATATCTGTTTGAACAGCGAAAATATTCTATGAGTATTTTTTATTAGCACCGAATGCAACAAGTCACTATTATTAGTAATTACTATTAGTAGTGACATTTGTATATAATGCAATAAGCAGTGGCGGCTCGTGCCTGAGATTAGTGGGGGGTGCTGCTTCAAAAATTTTACGTATTTTTTTAATATCGTGTAAAGGAATTCGAATATATAAGTAAATATTTCATCAAATAATAAACAAACATCCAAATAAATATTCAAATATATAACAAAGACAAATAATCAATCAGAAATGGATAATACGCAAAAACTTTTTTATTAAAAAGATTTTTTTTAAATTATGTACACTTTACAGAATAAAAATAATATATATATTTATTCCTTTTAAACTTTTCAGATTAAATAAAAGTTTGCGTTTTTCTTTTTGCAAACAAACGAAAAACATTTTTAAAAATAACTTATTTTTTATAAAAACAAAAAAGACAAACTTTGAAATTTACCTGCCTCCCTACGAGGGTTAATTTAGGAGTTTACTATTTGAAAATAGCCTTTTATTTAATAACAGAAATTACAAAATTTATTTTTAAAGATGAATTTATAACAAAACGTATTTGTAAATAAAATGCAAAATAAAAAAGTTTACATTTTTATATAGTGAGCAAACAAACAAAAATATTTAAAGATACAAAATTTTATTTACAAATCTTTTAACAACTTGCTTTTTATATAAAAAGAACAAACTTGGCTATTTACTGACCTTCCCATGCCGGTAAAGATCGACATGAAGTGGAGATTTATTATAAGAAAATAGGATGTCATATATAAGCATTATAAAACATCGAATTATAATGTAGCTTTCTTCCCCAAAAAACAAAAAATTAAAATTGTCTCAGTCCAGAAGGATTTCTAATTACTTTTTTTTAATGCGTATTATCTGACCCATCTACTAACATATTCAATGTAAAGTTTAAAAATGCATAATTATAAAAAAACTGTGTTTTTTTTTACTTACAAACACATTTTAATTAAAAAATCTTGTGTAAAAAATCCATTTTTCAAAGTGTAAAACTTCTAACATTGTCCTTGTCGGAGGCAAATAAATGCTAATTTTTTTTATATCTAAAACATTTCTAACTAAAATGTATTTTCAACATAAACTGTTTCTTCGCTTTTTTGCTTCTAGGAAAAAATGTAAACAGTTTTTTTTTGTAAAGTTTAGTTGTTGCAAAATAAATAGCATTTAAAACTACTTTAAAGAAACAAACAAAAAGGCAGGTAGATGGAAAAGTAACTTTATTTTTATGGTAAGATTTATTTATTGTATATTTGGTTTTTACCCTTGGCCGCGTGTTAGCTTCACTGCTAAATTCCCGAATACTTTTAGTAAATAAAAATAAACAGTTTCTGCATATTATATATTTCCGTCTGCTACCGACTTAAATCGCAACGCTAAAAGTGTGCGTATTTAAAAAAAAATAGCACAATATTTTATGTACAAGAAAACGTTATGTGCAGATTTTAATAATAATTTTAAAAAATATAAGTAAACCTCCTTTTTTTTTCAATAACAATGTTATCATATCTATACAGGCGCACACTCTAAGTAAACAACGAATTTCACGACACGGAGCCGCGCCAAGCGGCAGTTCCTCAAGAGGCTTTCATCGGCTGCCTAAAGCGTCTAATCCGCGCATGCATACAAGAGAATTTCATTAAGAAAGTGTAACTGTGAATTTCACAGCTCCAAGCAAGTTTTATTTTTGTTATTATATGAATTTGGAGATACCGACATTAAAGTTAATGATTTTATAATGTACACATAGAAAAAAAAAATAAATAAAATAAAAATAATAAACAAACGTATTATTTTTAATTTTATCATTAATATTGTGTAGAAATAACTTGGGGGTGCTGCAGTCCCACAGCTCCATGCACGAGCCGCCACTGGCAATAAGTCACTATTATAAGTAATTACTATTAGTAGTGACATTTGTATATAATGCAATAAGTCACTATTATTAGTAATTACTATTAGTAGTGACATTTGTATATAATGCAATAAGTCACTATTATTAGTAATTACTATTAGTAGTGACATTTGTATATAATGCAATAAGTCACTATTATTAGTAATTACTATTAGTAGTGACATTTGTATATAATGCAATAAGTCACTATTATTAGTAATGACATTTGTTGCTGATAGTAAAGATTTTAATGTTTAATGCTACTGAAAATGAACATGTCCTCACCCTGCCAAAAATCCTGAGCATGATAAAATATATTTGTAAATATATAAAAAAACGAATTATAAATTAAAATATTCCGAACAAGATGAAGTATATTTTAAAAAAAAATTTTTTAAATTACATTTTATTTTTCTCAACAACATGGACAACATAAAAGAAAAAAAAATTGCTATTAAGAATGAACTAATAATATACTAGAATCGAACCTATTGCTGTCTAACTTTGAAAATTTAACTGACTTAATTTTATATATTACAGAAGTAGAAAAGTATAGTTTTTGTTCTTTACTATTTTATCTTTGAAAGAAAAATGTAAATCTATTATGTCTGGTAGTTCTTATATATATATATATATATATATATATATATTCTTGAGGAGTATTACTGGCCTAATTGCATTAATTTATATATACAGGGTGAACAGAAAGTCCTTGGACCATTTTTAGTTTTAAAATTAAATATTGTTAAAATCACTTTTTCTCTTTTCGAATAAAGTAAGTATTTAGTCTAACTATTGATCTAATTATTTTCAATAAAATATTAAAATAATTTTGTTTAAACTTTCAGAAAAATGAGCAAACGAGAGGCCATAATTCAGCTTCATTGCACGGGAAGGACAAACTCAGAGATTATTAAGCTCTTGAAAGTGGCTTAATCCACCGTGTACCATGTTGTGAACAGATTTAAGGAACTTGGTACATCTGAAGACCGTCCTAGGAGTGGAAGACCTCGCACTGCTCGAACAAAGAAGGTGATTAAAGCTGTCCGCGAGAGGGTAAGGAGGAACCCAAAGAGATCTGCAAGACAAATCGCTAAAGACATGAATGTGAGCGTGGCCTCGATGAGAACCATCGTAAAAAACGATCTCCAGTTGTCCCCCTACAAGATGAGAAAGAGACAGTACCTCACACCTGCCCAAAAGCACAAGAGACTTGAAAGAGCAAAGCTTCTTCTTGGAGAACTGAAGGCTGGCACGGCAGAGCGAGAGATCGTTTTTTCTGATGAAAAACTCTTCACAATTGAAGCGACTGTTAACAATCAGAACGACAGAGTTTACGCAAAATCTTCAGCAGACATTGATGATTCCGTGAGAATAGTTTTCCGCCGACAAAAGTCGTCTTCCCTCATGGTGTGAGCTGCAGTCTCCAAATCTTGGAAGTCGCCTCTGATTTTCGTGGAGCAGGGGGTTAAGATCAACACAGATCGGTACATTAACGATATTTTGGTTCCAACATTTGAAGAGATGAAGGAACATTTCAAAGATCAGCCTTTCACCTTCTAACAAGATGGAGCACCATCCCACACCTCCAGAAAAACTCAGGACTGGTGCCAACGTTATTTTCCAAGATTCTGGAGTAAGGAGATGTGGCCTCCTGCATCGCCGGATTTGAATTC
This sequence comes from Euprymna scolopes, assembly GCF_053919585.1. Lineage (NCBI taxonomy): Eukaryota > Metazoa > Mollusca > Cephalopoda > Sepiida > Sepiolidae > Euprymna > Euprymna scolopes. The sequence goes on along the minus strand of NC_136511.1, from coordinate 91,347,109 downwards.
CATGGACTTTTCGATGTGGTCTTTGTTGGAGGCAAAGGTCTGTTCTGTTGCTCATCCAAGTGTTGATGCTTTGAAGACATCTCTTCTGAATAAATGGGCTAAAATACCTCAGGAAACGTTGCATGCCTCGGTTGGTAACTTCAGACAGAGAATTGAACGTCTAATCGAAAGGAAGGGACATCACATTGAAAATAAATAAGTTGAATTTATTCTTGGTTTCCTAAATTATAATTTTCATTCATGTTTAATTTATATTTTTGTAATTTTCTATTAATAAACCACTTTTGAATTAATCCAAGGACTTTCTGTTCACCCTATATATATATATATATATATATATATATATATATATATATATATATATATATATGATAAGATACAAATATATATATATATATATGATAAGATGCAAATATATATATATATATATTATATATATATATGATAAGATGCAAATATATATATATATATATATATATATATATATGATAAGATGCAAATATATATATATATATATATATATATATATATATGATAAGATGCAAATATAATTATATATATATATATGATAAGATGCAAATATATATATATATATATATATGATAAGATGCAAATTATATATATATATATATATATATATATGGAGATAAGATGCAAATTATGGAAATAATGTAATAATAATCTTCCAACATATATAAGAGATATAACATTTTATATATCAAATAAAAATATCCTTAAATATATTTTAATTAATGTAGATTTCAAATTTATTAATATAGAGCCATTTCTCTCTTGATAATTGTACTATATAATGTAGTGATTTCAAAGCTGAAAAAAAAATGATTGAGTGGCATCTGCTAGAATCGAAAGCAAAACATTTAGCTCTCTAGTGGTATTCACTACCATATGACCTAAGGACACATGGATATAATAACTTTAAAAATCAATGCAATTAAACATATAACTGTATATTGCGCATGTGTGGGGAATTCACATTAAGTTGACTTGCACATCCAAGTTCCAATTTTTCAATTTTTACCCGTCAGCAGTAATTTCTTCCAACAAAAAAAGAAATCAAATTTATTGCACATGTTCAAATACGCCATGTACCAAGTTTTACATCTGTAGACAAAAAACTGACAGAGTAATTTTGTAGAGACCGTTTTACACACACACACACACACACACACATATACGTACATATGCACGAAAGTCAATTTTATATATAGAAATATATATATATATATGTATATTTGTATATCGATCTATATATCTATAAAAGTGAACGTGTCTGTGTGTGTATGTGTGTGTCTGCGTGTGTGTGTCTGCGTGTGTGTGTGTGCATGTGTGTCTGTCTATGTACATTTCCCTAGGCAATAACTCTGTCAATTTTCAGTCTACAGACTCGAAATTTGATATACAGGGTATTAAGTCTGGGAAAATCTATGTAATCCGTTTTCGGCCAGAAATTCGATTGTTAAGGGGTCAAAGTTCAACAATTCAACTTTTGAGAACTCTACCAAACTCCTCCGCCAATTTTGGGTCTAAACACTTGAAATTTTAGATATAGGTTCCTTGGATATGGATCTTACTTAATAACTTGATTTGCGCCCAAAATAATAAATGTTAACGGGTCATAATAGGGATCAAATTTAAAAAAAAAATTACCTCTGTGATCTCTACCAAATTACTCAGACAATTTATGGTCGAAACATTTGAAATTTTACATAAAGCTTATTCAGATAGGGCAAGCTTTATAATCGGTTTGGGTCGAAAATTTGAGCTACCGATATATAAATGTATGTATGTATGTTTGCCTAAAGCTTTCGACAGAACCGACGGATTTTCACGAGATAAGTACTATGTTGAAGCTCGGCCCTTCAGACGACAAATATCAAAAAATTGGCTAAAAACATTAATTTCTTTACCCTCAACTGAGCACTTTTCTACAGGGAGGGGGCGCTATTTTCTCCGATATTTTCAAAAGCCATTCCCTCTTTTCGATTTCCTAGCCTTAATTTTAGCCTATGTCACTTCCAGTTTGGTGGTGGTCACAACAGCAAAGACGTCACGTTTTTTTCCCGTTCTTATCCTCCTTCGCAGTACGGGTTCAAGCCTGCCTTCCTACTACCACCCATGCTAGTAATCTATATATCTATAAAAGTGAAATTGTCTGTCTGTCTGTGGGTCTGTCTGTGTACATTTCCCTACACAATAACTCTGTCAATTTTCAGTCTACAGACTCGAAATTTCATCCCCTCTTTTCGATTGTCTAACCTTAATTTAAACCTATGTCACTTTCAGTTTGGTGGTGGTCGTAACAGCAAAGACGTCATGTTTTCTCCGTTCTTTTCCTCCTTCGCAATACGGGTTCGAGCCTGCCTTCCTATCACCACTTTTTTTTTTTGTTCAACATCCACCTCCAAACACCCGGGCAACGCCGGGCACCCATCCTAGTATATATATATATATATATATATATATATATATATATATATAATAGCTGTACCCGGCCATGCGTTGCTGTGGCTCAGTTTGTTAAAATGGAACACATGTGAAAGTAGAGAAAAGTTTGATTCTTTTTTTCAAGAGAATGTACAAATTATTTATTTTTTTTTAACAGATGTTAAGAAAATAAACAGAAAAATACTTCCATCATTAATTATGCAAAAAAATAAATAAAATGTTGATTTAGTGTTTCAATATGCTTATAAATTACGATAAAACTTGCTGAGTATGCACTGTTTTACGGTTGTTGTAAAAATGGAACGGAAACTTAAATTTCGCTTCGTTTTAATCTTTCTTAATTTTTTAATTGTGCACCCCCCCAAACGAATATAATCAAAACAGTAACATTCAACAATTGTATTTTATGTATATAAAACACAAAATATTTATTAAAAAAATTAAAAAAAAAAAAAGTTAATAACGAAAGGGAAATAATTCCATTTTTAAACGAAAAAGTCAGTTTGGTATATCTTTTTGTTATTTTTTACATAAGTCCAGCTTACCATTCACATTGGAAATGTCGACATTTATAGGTTGTCGGGTACGTTTACAATGAATAAACACTCCAATCTAGTAGATGTATCAGAATTTTTGTAGGAATTTTTTACACCACTATCACGAAACGGCGAATAAAATATAAAAATCTCGACATTTCTCTTTTAAAAGTTGGTTGTTTATTTTCTTTATGGATTATACTTCCAAAATAAACTATTAAAGTTGTTTTAAAAGTAATAGAAATATTTTTTTTATTTTTTAAAAAACAGTAATGAATTTTACGAACTCAATATTTTTCAATTTTTAAACTTTAAAAATCTATCAAAATTTTTCTATTGATTCTATTTTTATATTTATATTTTCAGGGTCAATGTGAAATTTTATGCTCTTTCCAATAAATCGAATATAATATTTTAGACAAACGTTTTTTTTTTAATTCACGCCCCCCCATTTTCAAGTGTCTAGTAAAAAGTAAATAATTAATTTACACACCAAAGTTTTATATATCACAAATTGAAGAGAAAAGGTCAATAAGTAATATATTAAAATTTAAAACAAAAAGAGTAGTGTTTTTTAGAAATTTACCTGTAAAGTTCGAAGTTTAAAACCTTTTTTTTTAAACCACGTTGTTTGTTTTTTCTTTTGTTGTTTTTTATGAAACCTTGGTCCTTGCTCCTTTAATTGAAAAAAAAAAATTAGAGCTTGAATTACATTTTTCGGGTAGTTATAAGCTTGGAAAGACAGGGGGTAGAATAATTCACGCCTCCCATTTTGAAATGTCTATTAAAAAGTAAATTCACCAAATGAGAATCGATCCCCAGTGATTTCATGGTCAATCCTATGTCATTCGGACGTTCCAAACGGCTTTAGGCAGAGATGCAGTTTATGCCTCGAGGAAAAAATAAGAATCTTGAAGTACGAACACAATAATCTCCTAAACAAACGAGATGAACTGATGGCCAGATGTAAATGTAAATTTAAAATAACCAATAACTCCAGATCCGACGAACAGATAATTCTATAATGGTAAAGACACCGAATCTAACACCACTAGATTATTCACGATAAACCCTCCCACCTTACCCCACTGGCAATTATAGTGCTGTCCGGTATATACTCGATAATAACTACTTGGTGATTTGTTGTCCGAAATCTAAGTTGTGTGTACTTTTTCCCGAAGTACCTGTTTTATCCAAATTACTTATAAATAAATGAGATAGCTTTAAGAAAATAATTTTTCTCTGCAGATAATACATTAGTTATTAAACTGAGTTAAGTCAAAAAGATCAAATACTAAAACTAGACATTATTAGATTTGATACAAATCAACGTAAAATATAATTATTTTATTTATTTCTTTATGCATGCATGAAAGTACTTTTGTGTACGAGTGAATAAAAGTATATATTAACCGAAACTAGATACGTCCTATCGAATTGGGGGCGGCTAATATTGCAATTTTCTACTTCTTAATCAATCAAGAAGTGAAATATTAATTACAACGACCGCTATAACCACCAATAAAATTAATTACATGACAATTTATAAAATATTAACTACATAAGACTCAATTTTTAAAATTAATATATTACGAATACAATATTTAAATGTAGTATAAGATAATATTTATTTCTAACTAATTTTAACATAATAACATACAGATAGTTTTAAAACTTTGTATATAATATTTTAATTTATTTTTTTATTTATCTTTTAATAGACTTACTTTCCATGACTCAATTAACTATAGGACGCGAGTATAATCTCCATTTTTTTCCCTTATCTTTCTCAGAGTTTCTAGACTAATATAACAGGCAGCAGTTGATCTCTGTCTCCTCTTTTTTTTTTTTCCCCCCCTTTTTTTTTCTTCTTCTTTTTCCATTACGCGCTGTTCTATTTCTTTCTCTCGATATCCGTATATTTTCTCCCCTTTCTTCCTAGGTTAGTAAACGCGTGTCAAGGCATTTACGTGTAAGAACGTACATATTTAGAGGCGTGTGTGTGTGTGTATGTGGGTGTAGGTGTGTGTATATGTGTTGCGTGTGTGTGTGTATGGTTACATCGAGCTGCCGCTTATAAGTGTCTTAATATTTTTATTTTTAGTTTTATTTTTTATTTTTATTTTTTTAAATCCCTCCCACCCTCTCTATAAAAGGTATTAAGTGGATTGCTACTACCACCCCTCTGGTTTTTTGAGGGTAGAGGCCCGATCTTTTCTTTCCTTTTTTCAGTATCAAAAATGTAATTGTCTGGTTTAGATGCTTGAAAATACCATAAGGTTGAAAGAAATTATTGCATTGACAATTATGTAATTTCCGCGTTATATTTTTTATACTATATATATATATATATATATATATATATATACTATTTTTACATCTCCAACACATTTTGAAAATAATTCTGAAGAGGGCGCTTCACAGAACGTCTGAAACGCGTTGAAAACGATTTCAATGATATAAAACATTATTACAATGATCTAAACATAATTCCCAATGAAAAACCAAGACACGGAATAATAAAATAATGTTAAAAATACACATTGTTGGTGACTACCCCCTTATTTAAATATATATATATATATATATATATATATATATATATATATATATACTAGAATTTCAGCCCATCCTTGCCCGGGTGTTTGGAGGTGTCTGTTGAGCAAAAAAAAAAAGAAGTGCTGTCACGACCACCGATTAAGGCTAGACGATCGAAAGGAGAAGATGCCTTTCAAAAATATCGGCGTAAAAAAGCGACCCCCCCCCCCCGCCGTAGAAAAGTGCACAGTAGAAGGCGAGGATAGTAATGTTTTTTGCCAATTTTTCGATATTTGTCGTCTGAAAGGTGGACCTTTAAAACAGTACTAATCTTGTAAAAATCCGTCGCCTCTGTCAAAAGTTTTAGGCGAACATGCAAACATACATACATACATACATTTATATATTGGTAGCTAAAATTTTCGACCTAAACCAATTAAAAAGCTTGCCCTATCTCTGAATACCCGTTATGTAAAATCTCAAATGTTTAGATCAGACATTGTCTGGGTAAATTGGTAGAGACCGAAGCAGTCAAATATTTCTTAACTTTGACCCCTATTATGACCTCTTAACATTTATTGTTTTGGGCTCAAATCAAGTTATTAAGTTAGATCCATGTCCAGGAACCTATATCTAAAATTTCAATTGTTTTTTTTTCTTACATGGAGGTCACCACTTACCAAGGCCTGGAAGCCACTCGCAGATAAGGGTTATTGCGTGTACAGTAATCAATGGGATAGTATCGTAGTAATCGTCAGCATTGGAGATTCGACAAAGTGTCTTACTTAAGGGAGCAGTTTGTCAAGAATTTGTTTATGTTGGAGTTGAAACATCGAAGTTGTAGTCAGGTGGGAAACAGGCAATCGGAAGAGAGTTCTACAGTCGTGCACTTCTAAGAAAGAAGCTCTGCTCATGGAATCTACGTTTCGATTTAGGCACAGATAAAGAGTGGGGAAAATTAATGACAGTCGTTTCAGCTAGACAGGTGTTTTTCGGGAAAGATTGGTGAGGGGGGGCAAAGATTGGAGCTCAGGCGAGTACCTGCCATGAAAATAACAATAAAACAAAGACAGGTTCGTAACGTCTCTTTTGTGGGAGAGAGGCTGCAGGGAAGAGAAAAGGGCATCCCCTATTAAGCCACAAAGTCTATTTTGTACTCTGTCAAGGCAGGATAGGCTGTTTTTAGCATCTCCTGCCCTGATGTGGCAGCAGTACTCCATCCTTGGACGTACTTGGCTTTTATACAGATAGAGAATTGCATCAGTAGTGAGATATATTCTGGAGCGGTAGAAGGATCACACCATCCTCCCAGCGACCTTGGCAACAGACCTGATATATGTGTTCCATTTCAGATCAGGAGTAAAGGTCAATCGCAGAAGCTTGTCAAAACAAGGAGCCTCCCCAAGACGAGAGCCATCCATTTCCATTGATGCCAAATGGAGATCAGAGCGTTGATGGTGTAAAGATAGGAGCTTGGTTTTAGATGCATTAAAAGTAACCAGCCAACTCTTCCCCCACTGTACCACGTGCTCAAGATCAGAGGAGATAGAATCAGAGAGAATTTTGTCATTTACGGCCTTTGATGTGTTTCCATAGATGGTCGTGTCATCAGCATAGATGTCAACGAATAATTTAAGTATGTGTTTAGGGAGATCATTGATGTAGCTCAGGAAGAGAGTTGGGCCCAGTATGGACCCCTGAGGGACTCCAGCATTAATACTGTGGGCCTCTGATTTCTGCCTATCAACCACTACTCTTATGAGCCTATCAGAGAGAAATGATTTAATGATTGAGAAAATGTTTCCAGTTATACCGTAGCTGGAAATCTTGTGTAGTAGGCCTTTATGCCAAACCTTATTGAAGGCCTTTGATATGTCAAGAGCAATTGCCCTAGAAATGAAGCCTTTGTCGAGAAATTCGCTAATACCTATGCAATATAACCGTTAGCACATCTGCTGTAGATCTGGCAGAACGGAAACCATATTGCATGTCACTATGAAGGTTGTTTCTGCTGAGGTGGTTGACTACTTCTCTATTTAATATGGATCCAGCAGTTTACTCATGACACACAGGAGACTTATTGGTCTGTACTGAGAGGGAGATGACTTATCACCTGAATTCTTACATACAAGGCATACTGATGAGGTTTTCCAGAGTGTTGGGAAGCACTTCTCCTTAAGGCAACGCTTAAACAGTTTTGTAAGTATAGGGGCAAGTTCTGGTTGGAGCTTTTCCAGCACTATAATTGGAATGCCGTCAGAGACAGTTGCTTTACTGGAATCAAGATTTTTTGATTAGCTTGGCGACTTCACACATAGCGTGTTGTTTGTATAACTTTGTAATCTGTTTTCGGCCAGAAATTTGGCTGTTAAGGGGTTAAAGTTCAACGATTTGACTTTTGAGAACTCTACCAAACTCCTCCGAAAATTTTGGGTCAAACACTTGAAATTATAAATTTAATTCCTTGGACATGGATAATAACTTGATTTGAGCCCAAAACAATGGAGGAAATATGGAGAGTTGATGGCCCTCATCACATAGAGTAGAATTAACTGCAAAGTTCTTGGCAAATAGTTTGGCCTTGTCCGATGGTGACGAGATGACCTCAGGTCCATTGATGATGGTTGGGATCTAAAATTGGCGGAGGAGTTTGGTAGAGTTCTCAAAGATAAAATCGTTGAACTTTGACTTATTAACAGCCAAATTTCTGGCCGAAAACGGATTACAAAGACTTTCCCAAATATCCATACCCTCTATATCAAATTTCAAGTGTTTAGACTTAAAACTGACAGAGTTGTTACGTAGGGAAATGGAAAATGTACACAGACAAACACACAGACTCGTTCACTTTTATAGATATACTAGCATTTCAGCCTGGCGTTGCCCGGGTACTTGAGGTGTATGTTGAGCAAAAAAAGAAGTGGTACAATTTTTTTAGCTTTGACCCCTTTTATGACCCTTTAACATTTATTATTTTGGGCTCAAATCAAGTTATTAAGTTAGATCCATGGCCACGGTACCTATATCTAAAATTTCAAGTGTGTAGACGTAAAATTGTCGGAAGAGTTTGGTAGAGTTCTTAAAGGTCAAATTGTTGAACTTTGATCACTTAACAGCCAAATTTCTGGCCGAAAACGAATTAGAAAGATTTTCCCAAATCTCAGTACCCTGTATATCAAATTTCGAGTCTGTAGACTAAAAATTGACAAAGCTATTGCATAGGGAAATGTACACAGACACATAGACAGACACACAGACACGTGCACTTTTATAAATATACAAGCATGGGTGCCCGACGTTGCCCGGGGTTTTGGAGGTGTATGGTGAGCAAAAAAACAAAAACAAAAAAAAGGTCAATTGTTTTAGATTTGACCCCTATTATGAGCCCTTAATATTTATTGTTTTGGGCTCAAATCGATTTATTAAGTTCGATCCATGTCCACGGAATGTATATCTAAAATTTCAAGTGTTTAGACCCTAAATTGTCGTAGGAGTTTGGTAGAGTTCTCATAGGTCAAATCGTTGAACTTTGACCCCTTAATCGTCAAATGCTTGGCCGAAAACCGATCACATAGATTTCAGTACCCTGTATATTAAATTTCGAGTCTGTAGACTGAAAATTAACGAGTTATTGTGAAGAAAAATGTACACAGACACACACACACACAGACACACACACACGTTTACTTTTATAGATAGATAGACTAGCATTTCAGCCCGGCGCTGCCCAGGTGTTTGGATGTGTATATTTAGCAAAAAAAAAAAAAAAATGTGGTAGTAGGAAGGCAGGCTCGAACCCATACCACAAAGGAGTAAAAGACCGGGAAGAAAAACCTGACGTCTTTGCGGTTACGACCACTGCCAAATCTGAAGTGACTTATGTTTAAATTAAGGCTAGGCAATCGAAAGTAGAGGATATCTTTAAAAAATATTTGCATAAAAAGCGCCCCCCCCCCGTAGAAAAGTGCCTAGTTGAAGGTGATGCTTTAATGTTTTTAGACAATTTTTCGGTATTTGTCATATGAAAGGTCGAACTTTAAAATATATGAATCTTGGTAAAATCCGACGCCTCTGTCGAAAGTTTTAGGCACACATGCAAATATACATACATGCACACATTTATATATTGATAACTAAAAATTTTCGACCCAAACCGATTAAAAAGCTTTGCCTATCTCTGAATACCCTTTATGTGACATTTCAAACGTTTAGACCAGAAACTGTCTGAGTAATTTGGTAAAAACCGCAGAGGTCAAATTTTTTTTTAACTTTGACCCCTTTTATGACCCCTTAACATTTATTGTTTTGGGCTCAAATCAAGTTATTAAGTTAGATCCATGTCCAAGGAACCTATATCTAACATTTCAAGTGTTTGACCCTTATTTGGCGGAGGAGTTTGGTAGAGTTCTCAAAAGTCAAATCGTTAAACTTTAACCCCTTAACAGCCAAATTTCTGGCCGAAAACGGATTACAAAGATTTTCCCAGATCTCAGTACCCTGTATATCAAATTTCGAGTCTATAGACTTAAAATTGACAAAGTTATTGCTTAGGGAAATGTACAAACACAGACAGACAGACACTCAGATACACAGACACGTTCACTTTTATAATGGGTACCCGGCGTTGCCCGGGTGTTTGGAGGTGCATGCTGAGGAAAAAAAAAAAAAAAAAAAAAGGTTAATTTTCTTTAACTTTGATCCCTATTATGACCCCTTAACATTTATTATTTTGGGTTCAAATCGAGTTATAAAGTTAGATCCATGTCCAAGGAATCTATATCTAAAATTTCAAGTGTGTAGACATAAAATTTCGGAGAAGTTTGGTAGAGTTCTTAAAGGTCAAATCGTTTAATTTAGACCCCTTAATCGCCAAATTTCTGGCCGAAAACCGATCACATCAATTTTCTCAAATCTCAGTACCCTGTATATCAAATTTCGAGTGTGTAGACTGAAAATCGACAGAGTTATTGCGAAGGAAACTGTACACAAATACACAGAACAACAGACAGACAGACAGATACGCTCACTTATATATATATATATATATATATATATATATTTAAAGTTATGGTTGTGTAGTTCCAACGAGAGAAAAAATGTATATTTAAAAGTGTGTAGCCATCAACAATTGTTTTTTTTTGTAGCCTTTTATCATTTTTAAATATTTTAAAATATTTTTATAACGCGTTTCAAGCTTAGGTTCGCTTTTTTCAGATATTTTCGTAAAAATGTTTTTTTTAAATGTGAGTTTGAAATGTTATTTTTACATCTGCTGATACTAAATGTGTTTTTCAGAGTGACGTGGTCTCAGACATTTTGTCCCCAACAGTAAGTGTTGGTAGTGTCGGTCAGAGTTAAGTTCAAAGAAGGGGCTTTTGGCCCATTTGGTGAAGGTTTTTATGTTTTTTTTTATGACTTTCTTTCCCCATGTATAGCACACATTCACACACAATCACACACACAGACATATACATACATGTATATATACACAGGCACACGCATACGCACACAGGCATATAGACATACACACGCAATACATAGAAATATATGTAGGAGCATATATATATATATATATATATATATATACCCACCTACACACTCACACACGTACTCACATATATCCACCCACTAACATATCACACACATATTGATTAAATTTTTTTTTCCCAATCAAAATACGCATGCATACCTGTACTTAATCATTCAAACATAAGTACACGCACACACACACACACACACACACACACGCACATACACATACATACATACATGCACACACACACGCATATATACATACATGTATGCACATACACACTCACATACATCCGCATACTATACAGGCACACACACATACATACACACACATGCATATATAGAGAGACATATGCAGGATCTCACACATACGCACACATCCATATACACACATACACACACGAACACATTTACCCACCCATATATATGCATACATATATATATACACACACACACACACACATATACAGATGCGTATACATTTACTCACCCATATATATATGGACACACGCACAATCAAACACACACAGATACATATACATATACACTTACCTTACATATATATTGGTTGAAGTTTTCTTTGTTTCCTAATCCAAGCACATATGCATACACGTATTCCGTCACCCAAATATAAGTGCATGTATACACACAAACAAGATGGAGGATAGATAACAGATGATATATATATACACACACACGTATACACAATCACACACATACATGCATACATACACATATATATATACACACGTGTGTACATACACATACACATACATACGTATAATTTCTAATTGTTTGTTTAGTTTAGGTAAATGGTATTATACTGGATATGGATGTGCGCACCCGTGAAAGTGTGTGCGTGCTTTATTGTGCTTGTTTTGTTTCGTGTGTGAGGGTGCACATTTACCCAAGTATGCATGCATGTAAGTGTATTTTGTGTTTTTCCTATTTATGTGTATAATTATTGAGAGATGTTTAAGGCGGGGTTGAACTTTACTATGAAGTTTTTTTTTCTTGTGGTAGTAAGTAGAAGTAGTTGTCAGTTTGGAAGATGGGCATTATCTCGAATTTGCCTCCACTGCATGTGTGTATATGCTGATACATGCAGGTGTCTATTTTCCACGATTTTGATGTTGGATCGGTGTAGGGTTATTCTATTACTAAGGTTTTTTGTGGCGCCTATGTAGAATTTATTGCATGCTGCACATTTTATTACATAGATTACGTTTTTTGAGGTGCAATCTAGGTTTTAATTTTGAATGTTTGTATGGGGTTTGTAAATGTGTATGTGTTTCCCTCTAATATTATGTTGCAGACTCCACATCGTTGTTTGTTTCATTTTGTGACTCCTTTTGTTGTGTCTTGATTGAGTTTGGATGGGATAAGAATGCATTTTAGGTTTTTGGGTTGGCGTTTGCTTTTTTATAATTTTTGTTGTTTTAAGGAAGTTTGCTGTTTTAGTTAAGTAGGACGAGGTTTTTCGTTATCTCTGTGAAAAGCTCTGGGTTGTTTGTGTTGTGTGTGGAGACGTATGTTAGGATTTGTTCTTTGTTTCGTTCTTTAGGGGTTCTCAAATCTTCTACTGGTATATTTATCGCAAGTTGAATCCCTTTGTCTATAAATTATGGTGGGTATTTTCTTTTTCTTAGATTTATTCGTTAGTTCCTTGAGTCGGATTGTCCGAAGGTTATTGTCCGTGATTATGGAGCAGATTCTACGTGCTAGGGTGTAGGGAATGGCGTTTATGCAGCTTTTAGGGTGGTGACTTTTAAAGTGTAGGTATTGTTGGGTGTCTGTAGGTTTGCGGTAAATGTCTGTGATAATATTATTGTCTTTAATCTTTATCAGTATATCTAGGAAGGGTAATTCTGTAGATGAATTTATGGTGAATTTAATTTTTGGATGTAGGTTCTGGAGTATGGTGTGTAAGTCTGTGATGTCCCCCCATGTGGGTTTCCACAGGATGAAGCAGTCATCAAGGTATCTCTTCCAGGATTCTATAAACAGTTTTTTAGTGCTGTGGCCAAATTTTTGTTCTATCTTTTCATATAAGGTTTCTTCTAGGTAGGCTAATGTAAGGGTTGCGTAAGTCAGTGGCATTTTTGTTCCCATTGCTGTATCTAGTGTTTGAATGTAGTTGCCATTGTTGAATTCGAAGGAATTATTATTTAGGATTATGTCTATACTATCGATAATGAATTGCTTTGTGAATCTGGGATGTAGTGTGTGTGCGTGTCTGTTGATCCAAAATGTTATTGCTTCTTTTCCTAATTCATGAGGTATATTGCTATATAAACTGCTAACGTCAAATGTAACTGATAGTGTCTCGTTTTCTACTGTATGTGGTAAGGTAGTAAGAAGGTGGATGTCGTCCCTTATGTAACTCGTAACCTGAATATATATATATATATATATATATATATATGTATACTTGTATATATATATATACTAGCATTTCAGCCCAGCGTTGCCCGGGTATTTGGAGGTGTATGTTGAGCAAAAAAACAAACAGCGGTCAATACAAAAAAAACAGTCAATTTTATTAACTTTGACCCCTATTATGACCTCTTAACATCTATTGTTTTGGGCTCAAATCAAGTTATTAAGAACCTATATCCAAAATTTCAAGTGTTTAGACCCAAAATTGGCGGAGGAGTTTGGTAGAGTTCGCAAAGGTCAAATCGTTGAACTTTGAACCCTTAACAGCTAAATTTCTGTCCGAAGACCAATCACATCGATTTTCCCAAATCTCAGTATCCTGTAAATCAAATTTCGAGTCTGTAGCCTTAAAATTGACAGAGTTATTGTGGAGAGAATTGTACACACACAGACACAGAGACAGACAGACACTTTCACTTTAATATATATATATATATATATATATATATATATATATAGAAAGAAAGAGAGAGAGAGAAGAGAGAGACTGTAAATTATATTTTACATAAATTTATTGATCGATAGGGTACTCAATAATGTTATATTGAATATATTTTATTTGAGTATATTTTTGAACAATAAATTCATGTAAAATATAATTTTTGTTCCACACCAAGCTCTATGCCGTATCTTGGTTGTATTGAGCTTTTTTATTTGGTTATTTACTTCAAATTTTAAAAAGTGTTTTGGCTTATAAACTTAATCTTTACTATTTGATTATATATATATATATATATATATATATATATATATATATATATATATATAATATACTAGCATTTCAGCCCGGCGTTGCCCAGATTATATGCTGAGCAAAAAAAAAAAAAAAAAGGTAAACTTTTTTAGCTTTGACCCCAATTGTGACCCCTTAACATTTATTGTTTTGGGCTTAAATCAAGTTATTAAGTAAGATCCATGTCCATGTCTATATCTAAAATTTCAAGTGTGTAGACCCAACATTGTTGGAGGAGTATGGTAGAGTTCTCAAAGGTCAAATCGTTGAACTTTGACCTCTTAACAGCAAAATTTCCGGCCGAAAACTGATCACATAGATTTTCCCAAATCTCAATAGCATGTATATTAAATTTCGAGTCTGTAGACTAAAAATTGACTGAGTTATTGCGTAGAGAAATGTACACAGACACACAGACAGACAAACACATTCACTTTTATAGATATATAGATATAACTACTTAATTTACTCACATAAAATTAATATACAAAAATATAGATTTATGCGTAAGCTTTAAGTATTTACTTCAAAAGTGCTCAATACGTAGGTTGAGCTAGTTAGTAAGTTATAAAATGTATATGGCGATTAAGCTACACTGAATATTCTGCGTTTCATCCACTTTAGGATTCTTCAGGCTTATGCGCGAATTCTGTGGTTGTTTGTCGTTTTTATATGCTCCTCTTCTATTGAAATTTTAGTTAGCCAATCAGCTTACTAGTATCCACCACGCCCTTCCTATCAGCCAATGAGAATGCATTTATCGGAAAAAGGCCTATTTGACCTCTGGTTTACCTATTCCTTTGTATGTGCTCTATTTAGCCTGGATATTTAGCTTATTGATCTGTTTTAAAACTAGGTTAGTGTTTTTTTTTATGTTAGTTTATATATATATATATATATATATGTACACACATATATATGCACATATATATACATATATATATATATACATACATATATGTGTGATCGTTTATGTGTATTCATGTTTATTTAATTCATTTATTTGTTTATTTTCTATAATTTTTGTTAGTTTTGACACTACTTTGTATCGCTATCCTAGAGTAAATTTTATCCTGTGAACACATTTGTTTGCTATTTCCCTACCACAGTTTAATAGATGTTGGGGTTCTTTAAAGTACAGGATAGCAAATTTTTCATGAAGGCATAATCTACAGGGGTCGTCTAGGTCCCTACACGTGGTAGCTTGTTTTATTATTTTCCATTCAACTACCGGCGAATGTCCGCTTTCCTTGAGTTCCCAGTATTTATTCGCTAGTGTTATTTTCATACAGTGTTTTTTATTGTTGAATGTACTTTTGTGGTCATAGTATCGAGTTTTGAAGTTTAAGGAAGTCATACCTACGTAATATTTCTTGTTATTCGGGTTTTCTTTCGCAAATATTGTGGCCTAGTAAACTACGCTTTTGGTTAGACATTTATTTTGAACTGGGCAAAGTTTATAGTTGCATTTATCTTGTTCGTTATTAGTATTTTTATTTATAGTATGGTTGTTCTTGTCCGGGGTTGGTTTATTATTATTATTATTTCTGCTAGTGTTAGTTTTATTTTTGTCGTAGTGTCTACTTTTTTATTGTTTATTTTGTTGTTGTTGTTGTTTACATTGTTTTTATTTAATATTTTGTTATTATGTGCTTTAATTATAATCTCTAAATTTTCGCAACAACTGTAGGATAACTTTAAGGTATTTTTATTGAAAATTTTGTGTAAGGGGTTGGTTGCGGGAAAGTGTTTTCAGTAAGATCTAGAAATTTCTTGCCAAGTTTTGTTTTTAGCATTCGATTGTATAGGGCCGTATACCCAATTATAGTTCTTTTTCTTCTATTTTTAATTTTATTATAGTTATTGGTGTTTTGGTGCTTATATTTGATATCGATATTTTTGTATCCACTATTTTTAGGGCTGTTTCATAGATATTGGTTGACCTGTTAAATGCATTTTCATCGCTTGAGTTATTACTGAGCCTACTTAACATCGAGTTAGGAATCTGTTTTATAATTGATGGTGGGTGATTAGATTTAGGGTTTACGTATATTGGAGTAGCGTTATCTTTTAAGTAGGGTTCATATGTGTTTTTATCTAAATTTAACATGACGTCCAGGAAGTTTATTTTTATGTTAGCTGATACGTCTGCTTTTAGGCCTAATTTTTTCATTTCCTTGTGTATGATTTTCTTAACGTTATCTTCCTTGACTTTGTTGATATATTTGCTGTTACGACCACCGCTAAACCGGAAGTGATGTAGGTTTAAATTAAGCTTAGACAATCGAAAGGAGAGGATGACTTTAAAAAATATCAGCGAAAAAAGCGCCCCCCCCTGTAGAAAAGTACCAAGTTCAAGGTGAAGATATTAATTTCAAACTTTAGGTCGAACTTCAAAACTATACTGATCTTGGTAACATTTGTCACCTCCGTCGAAAGTTTTAGACAGACATGCAAACATGCATACATTTATATAATGGTAACTAAAAACTTTTGACCCAAACAAATTAAAAAGCTTTCCCTATCTTTGACACCCTTTATGTAAAATTTCTAATGTTTAGGCCAGAAATTGTCTGAGTAATTGGATAGAGGTCGAAGCGGTCAATTTTTTTTTAACTTAGACCCCTATTATGACAGTGCAGTTTTTATTCTTTAGTCCCATTTGACTGGGGACAGACTTCTCTTTGGGCTACTGCACTGCCCGGAAAAAAACAATTTTCATAATTTCAGCTGTTTTAAAGGCTTTCCAATCGGATTATATGCATCGTCATGCTGGACTTATTTTGGAATCCATTCTCTCTAAAGAACTATTTTCCATTTCGGATCAACTCGAGAGGACTTTCATGCAAGCTGAAATATTCTGCACGGTTTGTTTTATATATATATTTTACATATTCAACATTTTTCACTTCTTTTTTTATTTGCCAATTTATAACTATAATAAACAAGACTACCCGTGACCCGTTGGGTCAGTATGTTATATTAGCTATGGAATTCATATTTACAAATATACCAGTGAACGACACCATTGAAATTGTCATAAAGAACATATATAACAATCCGACCCTTCTTCCACTTAAAATGAGTTCAATAATCTTAAAAAATTATTAGTAATGTCTACAACCAAAGTCCCATTCTTTGATCATCTAGGAAATATATACACACAGGTGGATGGCGTGGCAATAGGTTCCGTATTGGGACCAACATTTAGTAATTTTTATATAGCTGATCTAGAAAACAAGGTATTTAATTTAATAGAGAAACCTTCTATTTACGTTCGATATGTAGACGACATACTAATTCTTGTCAATAACACAGACGAAATAGAATATTTAAAGGGTATCTTTCAGAATAATTCAGTTCTTAACTTTACATATAAACTAAGTACTAATAATAAAATCTCGTTTTTAGATGTTCTCATTGACTATAGTAGCGATGAATTTATCACCTCCGTTTTTAAAAAACCTACATCCGTCAATTCCTGTATTTTAAATTTTAAAAGTGAATGTCCATTCCGCTATAAAACGTCTGGTGCTACCAGATCAGGCTGTCTACTGACTTCCTGAGATGAAACGCACCTACATAGATGTCTTTGTTTTTTATTCCCTTTTGCAAAACTTAGTCATGTTCTGCGAAAACAAAAACAAAAACAACATTCTCCTCCCCCTCCCCTCCCTCGTTTTCTTTTTCCTTCACCTCCTCACCTTTTTTTTTTTTTTTTTTTTTTTTGCCTAGTTGGTAGGGCGATAGAACATACCAACTGCCCCCCTGCAGAGGGTAAAAATCCTTCAATGGGACCACCAGTTGACCGTTGGTGGCAACCCGTAATGCATTAAGAACGGGATCCTGGTGGTTGAGTGGAACATGCCTAGGAAATAATAACATGATACTACAACACACCACTTTGGCCCTTACTAGGCTAGACGGGAGGTTGGATAGGCCCGATCCAATCAATCGGTTGGTCATGACAAGCACTAATTCAGACAATCCAAACAAAAACACACTAACACTCAACATAAACAATAAACTGAGTTAATAAGCGATGGCTGAAGGGTCAATCAAGCTGGGAAAAAGGTAACCATCAGGAATAATAAAAATACAGGGAAATCCCATACTTGGGTGGGCATAACCATATATTGTGAATGCTTGGAAACCTCCCCATGTTTGAGTATACCAGCTATGTAGCCCTGGAGAACCGAGGCGAATGGGATTTACCCCCTCATAGTTCTTCCCCATAAGGGGCTCCGAGGAGGGTGGGGAGCATGGCTGATGAATTTTTCAAAAATTATTATGAATACCAAAAAATCCAAGAGACCACACACAGAAATTGACTCTGACAGCGACAATGAAGATACAAACTTTCCAAGATTCATCGTGCTAGGAGCAACGTCTAATATACCGTTAACTAAAATGTCACCCTTCACTATCCAAAAGGTAATATCAAGCAAAATAACACCCAAAAATGTCAAAAAATTAAGGAATGGTACCATATTGGTAGAAGTACAAAATAAAAAACAGGCCAAAACTCTACTTCAACTACAAAAATTGCATGAAACGAACATCAAAGCTTATCCACACCAAACACTAAACTACTCCAAAGGAGTCATAAAAAACCAGGAAATCTCCGTCTGCACAACAGAAGAAATCAAAACAGAACTAAAAAACCAAGGGGTCACAGATGTAAAAAGAATCACATTTAAAAAAAAAGGAGAGGTAATATGTACAAACACTTATATACTAACATTCAATTATCCTCAAATACCAGAGACCATCAATATAGGTTATGAAAGAATGAAAATAGAACAATACATTCCAAAACCTTTACAATGCTACAACTGCCAAAAGTTTGGACATAATAAAGACCAATGTCTAAGATTCTTCACATGTGGAAACTGCAGTGAAAAAAACCCAGACCACGATGAAGAAGACTGTCCAAATAAAACCAAATGCACAAACTGTCAAGAAGAGCACCACTCTCACTCAAAACAGTGCAAAATATATAAGCAAGAGAAGGAAATAATAACAATCAAATATCAAAAAAACATAACCTTCCAAGAAGCCCGCAAAGAAGTCACAAATCGCACCAAAAACTCATATGCCACAATAACCCAACAAGCAAACAAAATGTACAACTACAATGAACTAAACCTTGCTCCAGAAATTGCAAACCTAGCAAAAGAACTAAAGAACATACTTGAAGAATTAAAATCCTTTTTATCAGAACTGAAAATAAATTTTAACAGCCAAATAAAAGTCAGAAACGAACAACCCAGTATAAAAGAAAACGAAACAAAGGAAATCAGAAAAACTTCCATCAATATTGAGGAATCAATCTCTAAAGAAATGAAACCTCCTCAATTATCAAAACGTGAAAGATCCAAGTCACTAACAAGGACAAAAACAGATGTTAAAAATAAACACACAACAACAGGAAAAATGGAAATAGAACAGAACAACAAAAAAACTACCCCCCAAAAACAAAATGACAAACAAAAAACAGAATTAGTATTAATTGAAAATGAAAATAAATTTGAACTAGTTGAAACTGATAGCCAAGAAAGACAGTCAAGGCAAAGTAAATCTAAAAGTCCCAGACCAAAACCCAAAAAAAGCCTCTCACCAGAAACAAGAAACAGACCATCCACTTCCAAAGCGATGGAAATTGATGTAGGATAAAAACCACTACAGAAATCAGACAGATTTAAAAAGAAAAGCAAAATTGAAAACCTATCTATGGAAAACCTCACAAAACACAACAAAACAACATTTCTACAATGGAATTGTAGAGGACTAAGATCTAACCATGAAGAAATGCTAGAGATCATCAAGAAACAAAACCCCTCGGCAATCTGTCTACAAGAAACGCTGCTCAAAGAAAACCACGGCTATAAATACAAAGAATATAATATGTATGACAAAACAAGCACATCAACAACAAATAGACCAATTGGAGGAGTATCTATACTAATTAAAAAAACTATACCTCACACAATCCTCCAATTAAATACCGAACTTCAAGCAATAGCAGTAACAGCTAATCTATACCGGAAAATAACAATATGCTCAATATACATTCCACCAAATCAGCAAATAAACAAAAAAGAAATAGATATACTGATCAAACAACTGCCACCCCCTTACATAATAATGGGAGATTTTAATGCACACAGCAATCATTGGGGAAATAAGCGAAATAATAATAAAGGTAATATAATAAACGAAATATTATCATTAACAAACTTATGCATATTAAATAATGGCAAGAATACCTACATGCACCCAGCCAATGGATCCATGTCTGCAATAGACCTATCAATTTGTACCCCATCCATCTATATGGACTTTCAATGGGATGTATTGGAAGATCAACATGGAAGTGATCACTACCCCATTCTACTAGAAAGTAATCAAAAAATACCAGAAGAAAAAACTCAAAAATGGAAATTACACAAAGCTGACTGGGAAACATTTGCCAACCTATGCAAAACAGAAATAAATGAAAACATCTTAAAAAAAGAAAAACCACTAAAACATTTTACACAAACATTAAACAATATTGCCATCAAAACAATACCTAAAACTTCAACACACTCCACCAAAAAAACAAATCCCTGGTTTAATGAAACATGCAAAAAAGCTGTCAAAGAAAGGAAAAACACACTTAAAAAGTTCAAACAAAACCCTACAGCAACTAACTTACAAAAATACAGAGAGATGCGCGCCAAAGCAAGATATACCATAAAACAGAGTAAAAAAACTTCCTGGAGAAACTACATTTCACAACTAAATAACCAAACACCAACTAAAAAAACATGGAATATAATAAGAAGAATTGCAGGAAAAGAAACACAGAACACCATAAACTACTTGACTAAAACTGATGGAACAAAATGCATAAACCAAAAAGAAATAACTAATTTATTAGCTGAAGAATTCTACAAAAATTCATCAAATAAACAGTATTCAGCATCATTTCAAATTTACAAAGAAACGTCAGAAAAAGAAAAACTTAATTTTACAACTAGTAACAACGAAATATATAACATACCATTCAGCATAAAAGAATTGAAAAGAGCAATAAACAAAAGCAGAAATACGACTCCAGGCCCAGATGACATACATTACCAATTCCTAAAGAAATTACCAAAAACATCTCTCAAAATACTACTTAACATATATAATAAAATATGGGAAACTGGAGACATACCAGAATCCTGGTTTGAATCCACCATTATACCAATTGTCAAACCGAATAAAAACCCAGCTAACCCTACTAGTTACAGGCCTATAGCCCTTACCAGCTGTCTTTCCAAAACTATAGAAAGAATGATCAACTACCGCTTAATGTGGTACCTGGAAAAAAATAACCTTCTATCGAAATACCAGAGTGGATATCGACAAAAACAAAGTACGAATGATCAAATAGTACGACTGGAATCCTTCATTCGAGACGGTTTTGTGCGTGGACACCATGTGGTGGCTGTCTTTTTTGACATCCAAAAGGCATACGACACAGCATGGAGATATGGAATTTCAAAAGATATCCATAATATGGGGATAAGAGGAAATATGGCAAAGTTCATACATAACTTCTTATCTCACAGATATTATAAAGTGCGACAAGGAAATACACTATCAGACCAATATGAACAAGAAACAGGAGTACCACAGGGAAGTGTATTATCCATCACATTATTCCTAATAAAAATGAATGAAATAGTACAAGCGGTCGACACAGGATTTGAAAAGTCACTATTTGTAGATGACTTTTCAATTGCCTATTCTGCTCAAAATATGTCTACAATAGAAAAAAAAATACAACATAGTTTGAACAAAATAGAAAAATGGACTGACAAAAATGGATTCAAGCTAGCCAAAGATAAAACTGTTTGTGTCCATTTCTGTAGAAAGAAAAAATATCATCCAGACCCACAACTCCAAATACAGGGAAATCCAATCCCAGTAGTACAACACACAAAATTTTTAGGTGTCATACTAGACAAAAAACTAAACTTTAATGCACATATCAATGATCTAAAGCAAAGATGCCTAAAAGCATTAAAAATCTTAAAAATAATATCTAAAACAAACTGGGGAGCAGATCAAGACACAATGCTAAAAATATATCATGCACATATTCGATCAAAATTAGATTATGGATGCATCATATACAGCTCTACCTGTAAATCTTATCTCCAAAAATTAAAAACTATACAAAACCAAGGATTAAGACTTAGTCTGGGAGCATACCGAACATCACCCATGGAAAGCCTATACATAGAAGCCAAAGAACCTCCTCTACATTTAAGATGGCAGAAATTAACACTACAATATGCAATAAAACTACAAAGTAATCCAAACAATCCAACATATGAAAAAACTTTCAACCTGCAATATACAAACTTCTATACCAGCAAACCAAAAAACATACCCTCCTTTGGACATCGTATCAAAAACACAATAACTCAAATTAATAAAGAACCTAATATCATAATCGCACACACAGTAAGTAACAGACCACCATGGACCTTAAAAAATCCAAAAACTGATCTAACCCTCACTAAATACAAGAAAAATAATACAAACAACTTAATAAATAGAAGCCACTTTGGTGAGCTTAGAGAAAAATATTTAGAATACAAAGAAATATACACAGATGGATCCAAAACAACAAAAGGAACAAGTGCAGCATGTACCGATGGACAGATCCATCTCCAAACAAGACTTCCCATTAATGCATCAATATATACAGCGGAACTACAGGCAATCAAAATGGCACTTGAACTTATAAAAAACAATAATGGGAAAAAGTTTATTATATACATTGACTCTTTGTCATGCATCTTAGCTCTAAAAGGAGAAGAACTCGAACACCCTTACATAATCGACATAATGAATGAATACAATGAAATTAGCGAAAAAGGGAAAAAGATTATCCTAGCCTGGATACCAAGCCATGTTGGTATACCAGGCAATGAAAAAGTTGATAAACTAGCCAAAGAAGCTATATATCAAAATATAAGAAACATCAAAATACCATACACAGATTTCAAAAAAAAAATAATAGAATACAACAAAATTAAGTGGCAAGCAGAATGGGATACATGCACCCAAAATAAATTGCATGAACACCAACCTACAATCAAAAAACAAAATAAAATAGTAATGAGAGGACGAAAAGAAAACATCGTTCTAAACAGAATTAGAATTGGACACACCAAACTAACACATTCACACTTAATTGAAGCAACAGAAAAACCGAAATGCACATTCTGTAACCAACAAATGACAATAAAACATATATTAACAGAATGCCGGAAATACAAATCTACTAGAGACAAATATTATATAGCAAATGAAATCAAAGAACTGTTTCATAAGGTAACACCACACCAGATCATCAAATATTTAAAAAAAAATACAACTTTTCAAATTATTATAAATAATGCTGATAAAACTCTGAAAGCAACCAAAAGTTTAAAAACACAGAACAATATAATAATTAAAAATTTGTATAAACCAAAATTTAAAAAAAAAAAAAACTGTCTAAAATCAATCAATGGTTTGGCATTAAATGACCCACAGTGGTTGATATGCCGTAAAACACCAATAAACCAACCAACCGCTATAAAACGAATATAATAAGGAATCTTATACATCGTGCAAAGGTGATTTCCTCCAGCAAAAAATATTCTTTAATGAATTAAAAAATATAAAACAAGTGTTAGTAAATAATCAATTCCCTCTCTTGTAGATAAAGAAATGAAATTAGCCATTAGTAATTTGAATCAAATTAGTAATATTCAAGAAAATTATCAACCTGTTAATATATATTACCGTAACCAGTTACACAAAAACTCAAAAATTGATGAGAGTATTCTTAAAAATATAATCCGTAGATATGTGGCTCCCAAAAATAATTAAAAAGAAATAAAATTTATTATATATTATAGAAAAATACAAACAACAAGCCTTGTAATGAAAAACAACATTTCGCAAACAAATGTCCT
The DNA here is from genome assembly GCF_053919585.1 of Euprymna scolopes. NCBI lineage: Eukaryota > Metazoa > Mollusca > Cephalopoda > Sepiida > Sepiolidae > Euprymna > Euprymna scolopes. Next base: position 91,322,855 of record NC_136511.1, on the reverse strand, counting down.
GTTGGAAAGGACCAATGTAGTTTACAAATTTAGCTGTCCAATAGGAGAGTGTATCTCCAATATTATTAGCTACGTTGGTTCAACAACTAACACATTGTCGCGATGATTGACTCTCCACCTCTCTGACTCTAGCTCCATCACAACATTTGAAGGGACATGGCTGCCAACATTCGGAATTTCGAAGAATTATGGTAGAAAATACAAGAGTATTGCAGAGTGAGAGAAATGTAAATAGGCTAAGAATACTCGAAGCATTGTGCATTAAAACAAAAAAGCCTCAAATAAATAATATTAATTATGAGTGCAGCCGGAACATTTTGAAATGTTTCGGATAAATGTTTGAAAATGTATATATGTGTTTGTATATATAAATGTGTTTAATATATGTAAAAAAAAAAGACGCCCAATTAACTTGTAACAAATTACCACGTGACTAGGAATATATATATATATATATATATATATAAAGTAAATTAAAAAACAATTCCTAGATTTATTTCTACAATATTCCTGAGGATGATAGAAGTACTTCTGTCGAAAGCTCTCGCGATTATGGATCCAACATATACAATTTCGAGAAAAACAAAAAAAGGGCTATTCGGAGATTGGGGAAGATAAAAAAGAAAATTGTAAAACAGAATAATTCCGTGCTATTCAATAATATTTGTCTAAATGAGAAAATGCTGCCTAAATATACACAATATATATATATATATATATATATATATATATATATATATATATATATATATATGGAAAAATGAAAAACCAAGATTATTTATATAATCATCGACGTTTTGTCTTTATTTCAAGACTTCCTGGAGATGATTAATTTAAAGGGATAATGTAAAATACTTGAAAATATTTTGTGCGTTTGTAATATGAAAAGGATATTTTTGTTTTTTGTCAAAAAAATATAAAAAAATATTCATTAGAATTGAAAAGATGTAATGCGTTTATAACATTAATTGAGTGATTGCTTTTTCTTCAAACACACGTTAGAATGTTTTTTAAAATGTGACGCAATCTTAACCCTAATATTTATCTATTTAGTCAAACTTTCGAAAAGAAAATCTAGGCACTTGTAGAAGAAGGCCTAAAAGCACAGTAGGTGAAACGTGTTGAAAATGACAACGGCCTTGATGCGTCAAACATCAATGACGTAAATACATTTGAAAAAAAAAGAGAGAAAAAAAAAGAAAAAAGGTGAATTTTTAAAATATAAAATTATACACACTCTAAACTATTGACGTGTGTGAATATTTATGTGGTCTGTTTAACCATTCTATTCGTCCGTCTTTATTCTCATCTCAAAATGAATAAGAAAAAATCTATTTGTGGAAACAAATGCAAAACACAAATATGTCGGTAAACTGAAATACTGCTGAATTTGGTTGAAAGGTAAGAACTCAAAACAATTTTACTGCCACTAATGGATCTGTGTAACCAAAGAAGCAAAAAGGAAAAAGGGAAAACTCTTAGAAAGTTATCAAATTTGATCTTTTGTAATTTAGATGGCGTGAATGTCGATTTCTTTTTCATTGTAACTGATTAAGAAATGATAATTGCAAAATTATGTTTATCAGAAGAAAGTAAACAGACTAGCTGTTCTTTCAATTTATTTCTGAATATTACAAACTAAAAAAAATAATTGAAGTACCTGTCTATTAACATATATATACTAGCATGAAGACCCGATTTTTATTGTGATTGAAATCGGTGAAATCGCTCATTTTTCAGTCAACTCGATTGATTGCCTGCTCTAATCGAGGACTCACGGTGCAACGGGAGAAAAATACAGATGCCTCTCTGCACTGATTTGGTCTACAATATACTGTAGTCTACATTGCACTGTAGAAAATCTGCTTATTTTATAAAATTATTTTTATATAATGATGTCAAGTATCATGGTTCAAGTGTGCTCTAAACAGAAACATTTATTTCGAACGCACCCCTGTCTTATCAAAGAACCTTCTGTTGATTTCATACGCTGGGACTTCGATACAAGATATAAGACCACTCCCAGACACATCAAGTACATTTGCGTGAATTATTTTAAAAATCGACCCAGCCGTTTCGGAGTCCATAGAGAACTCTCACACACAGACACAAACACACAAAGTGCCTTTTATATATATCTAAAAAAGTGAGAATGTGTGTGTGTGAAAACGCTTCTCAACTTATATACTCAACGAATTTTAGATCTACAGATTTGAAATGTGGTATTCAAACCTGAGGAAAACTTTTAATCCGTTTTCATCCGGAAGAAAGGGCTGCTAAGGAGTTCAAATTTAAAAATTGGTACGTGGAGACCGTCGGATTTTTATCTGTTTGCTAACTGTTTCATGACTGCGCATGCGCTAATTTTTCACGCTATGTTAAAAATAAGAAGGTTTGAAAACACCTTTTGGAGATCGTGTTAAGTTGGCTTAATGCTTATAGTATTTAACTCACTGTCTTAATGTTTTAGTTTCGATTTCAGCTCAAGTATTTTTTTCTACAAGAATTGAACTGTTTAGAAAAAACAATACTCGCATACACATGTCTCAGTTTCTTTCTTTCTTTTTTTTTTTTTAATATATTTAACGTCACGTTTAATACCTCCGGTATTTCTGTTTATAATAAATAAGAATTTTGCATTGATTATAATATAATATTTATGCGTATTTTATATTGGAATTACTTGTGAGTTCATTTTGAATGTTTTCATTATCACCGATTGTATTGTCCCGAATAATAGAATTTCTAGGCAACAGCCAATGAGAATAGGAAGAAATGTTACTGGGGAGAAATCATTATTTTCGAATAGTGAAGTGTAATGGTAGTTGTATTTGTAAGAGTGTTTAACCCAGTTAATAAGGGTGTCAGGGCAAAATAGTTGTAACGGTTATATATTTACCCGGTCTTGTCTCGGAGGACTTGTCAGAAAGAGGGAGAAAACACGAACTACTTCGTCTATAGATCTGGGCAATAGTGATGATGCCTCTCCTAGGATCTAAATATAAAGAATAACTGTATGAAATGATGTGTAGTTAGATAAGACAGGAGTCGAAGGTTTAGACATTATAAATTTGTAGCATCTGTTGTTGGAAACCTACGGTATTTTGGTCCAGAGTGGAAAAACTGCGCCTCTTTTATTATATATATAAGGAATGGGGATAATCTGCCCAAAATATTTTACCCTCTTTAAGAAAAACTGGCATTTTTAGAACTCAGCTTGAGTCCGTATCTTCAATCCTCTGAATATATTCTAATATGGGTTTTGTGTTGCGTCTCATTTTCGTTTTTAATGAAAATATCATCCAAATATGTGATTGTATATTCCATATTTCTCAACATTGTTGACATTATTTGATGAAATATGCTTGGAGCTTCATGGACGATTAAGTTTAAAAATTCTTTTATGTGTGATTATTGTCAGGCACTTCGGAATTCTTCACTGAATTTAAACCTGAATTACTTTCAGAGAAATCCAATTTTTAAAATGCTCTACCTTCGTTTAATTTCATAAATATCCCTAGAGGGGACATGTTTAGTCTTTCAGTCATTCAACCCAGTCAAAACGTCAGCGCATTCTTTGATTTTTGGGGTGTTCTTTTTTATCTATACTGTTGGCGAAGGCCAACCGAACGAATAATCGGCTTGAAATGACACATTTTTCTAATATCTCATTTCCTGCATCTAGCGTCGAAAGTACTTTTCTTTTGGGTTAAAAATGTGTTTAACATTTTCTTTTAATTCAAAGTGGACATCTGTTTTCGTGCACAAATCAAGTCCTTTTGAAAAAATGCAAGGGAATTCGCTTTTCATATCCGTAATGAATTTTCCTGTTTCGCCTTATTTCATGAACGAAGCTAACATTGTTACAGAAAGAATAAATCAGTAATTCTCATGTTGAAGAGTACGATCTAGTCTAAACTGAAAAGATTTTGTTGACGAGGAAGTGCATACACTTTCAATGTTTTATTTCCCATGAGCTAAATGTTACAATTTAGTTCTCCTTTGAACTTTAATTTTGTATCTGATATTCCTTTGGCAATCTTTTCTATGTGCATTAACTGTTGTCACACACGTCACGGGGCGGGGGGATTAAATAATAAAAAAAATAATCAAACAAAGGGATATGTGAAGGAATTTACGAAAAGCAAACGTTTATCGCAGGCAGACAAATTTTCTGCATAGGGGTATGGTCAAGATCCCAGTAAGGTTCACTTTTCCTTTTTATTACAAAAAGGTTGAAACAAAAAAACAGCAATTAGTTCATGTGAGACAAGCGGGATGCAATATATATATATATATATATATATATATATATATATATATATATATATATATATATATAACACAAAAATCGAACACAGTAAAATTGCGAGAAAGAACGAGACGAACGCTTCCAAATAATATCAAATGAATTTATTAAAGATAAGGAAAGAAAGATTTAACGAGAAAAAAATTATATTCAAAATTAATGAAGTTGGGAATATCTTTAACGTGTAAAGTGAGGGAGAAAGAAAAAGGGATTAACAGCGGATCAGACTCCACGACCACGAGGAAAAATTCAAGCTTCAGCTTGTCAGGAAGGGAAACAAAATTTTGCAAAATTTGTGAGCGATACATTTAGTCCAAATGAGTTCTTTTATGAGGGAGGAAGGTTTCAAATAACAAATTCAGTTTTTCAATACTTTTCTTTTTCATCCCAAAATTACACTCACGAGTCTTTTTCATCATCTTTTCAATACATGCTTGTCGGCATCCGTTTTCGGTGCTCCAAAATAACTTTTTCGAGGCGTTAGCATATTTCTCACTTCAGACCAACAGATAGCTAAGCGTTCCAACTCGCTTTTGGTCGGGATATTTTTTTCTCCGGCATTGCCAAATTTGAAAACGCGTCATGTCGCTTAAGGATGCCACAGAAGAATTAGGCTGGACTCTGGTAGGAAGGTGTCAGGGTGAGGGAGGGGATTTCGCCTCCTGCTTTTTTTCTTTCTTTGTTTCGCATCTCGGTTTTAAAAATAGAATTGACGAAATCGTTCCTTTTCTTTTTCCGTGGCTGCTGAAATATTTCTAGCTGGTTCTTTCTTTGTTTTGCATCTCGGTCTAAAAATAGAATTGGCGAAATCGTTTTTCTTTCTTTTTCCATGGCTGATGAAATATTTCTAGCTGATTGAATCTTTGGTTTCCGAGATAGGATCACAGTGTAATAACTGTTCCGCTGCCATACTTCACTTTTTCTGTCCTCGATCAGTGGAAGAGAATTTCTTCAGACTGACTTTAATACTGGGGTTTAAAAGGATAAGGAATTAGTGGATTCTCCCTCAGTTCGAATATACAATCAAATGTTTATCCTATCGCTAGCAGATAAAGAAGAAAAATACTCGATGTCGCGGTGGCCGTTTGTAACACTGTGGACAACCTGATTTTTACATTTGTTCATTTATAACCGATATATCATGTCATGAAACGAATAACAATTCTACAGTCTTTATTATATAGTTAACTTTATATAGTTATTTTATATTTATTCTTTTACCTTCCTTCATTTCGTTATGAGTTCATCTCCGATTTCGACTTTGTTTTTACTTGTCTCTGTTTTTTTATACACAGAAATCACCACTTATCAAGGCTCGGAGACCGCTCGAGGATAAGGGTTAATGAGTATACATTAGTCAATGTGATTATAGCGTAGTAAACATAAGTAGTGGAATTTTTGTTAGTTGAATTACATAGGGGGACGGTTCATCAAGAATTGGTCTTGAAGACAATCAGCTTGTAGTCAGCTGAAAAGCTAACGGAAGAAAGTTCCACAGGCGTGCAGTTCTAAGAAAGATGCTCCGCTCATGGAATCTACATTTAGGTTTAGGCACAGATAATGAGTGTAGGAAACTATTGATAATGGTTCTGGCTAGACGAGAATTTTTCGTGAAAGTTTGGCGAGGGGGGGCCATAGATCGAAGCTCAGACGAGCACCTGCCATAGAAATAAAGATAAAGCAGAGACAGATTCGCAACAACTATTCTGTGAGAAAGAGGTTGCAGGGAAGAGAAAAGGACACCCCCACTAAGCTACGAAGTATATTTTGACCTGTAAACAAGGCAGGATAAGCTGCTTCTAGCAGCTCCAGCCCAGATATGGCAACAGTACCCAATCATTGGCCGTACCTGGCTTTTATATAGGTAGAGAATTGCATCAGGAGAGAGATATCTACTGGAGCGGTAGAAAGATCCTACCATTTTCCCAGCAGCCGTGGCAACGGATTTGATATATGTGTTCCATTTCAGATCAGGAGTAAAGATCAAACCCAGAAGCTTGTCAAAACATGAAGCCTCCTCAAGACGAGAGCCATCCATTTCAATTGATTCCAGATGGGGATCAGACCGTTGATGATGTAAAAATAGGAGCTTGGTTTTAGATGCATTAAAGGTAACCAGCCACCTCTTCCCCCACTATACCACTTGCTCAAGATCAAAGGAGAGGGAATCAGAGAGAACGTAGTCGTTTACAGTCTTTATAGTGCTATCATAGATGGTAGTGTCGTCAGCATAAATGTCTACGAATGATCTTAGGATGTGAAGACCATTAATGTAGATCAGGAAGAGAGATGGAACCCCGAGGGACTCCAGCATTAATACTGAGAGCTTCTGATTTCTGCATGTCAACGACTACTCTTATGAACCTATTAGACGGAAATGATTTAATAATTGAGAAAACATTCCCAGCTATACCGTTGCTTGAGATTTTGTGAAGTAAACCTTTATGCAATACCTTATCAAAGGCCTTTGATATGTCAAGAGCGGCCCTTGAGAGGAAGCCTCCGTCGAGAGATTTATAGGAACATGCCTTTTTAATGTAACATGTATTTAAGCAAACCGCACACACATCCATGCATGCACCTTTTAACCAAGGCATCAGTTGTCGCCCCTGTGGTAACCTCCACTTTCCCTAACAGGTGGTGCTCCTTTTTCCTCTTCCGTTTTCTCTTTGTCTTCTTTCTCTTTCCACTCGAGACATGAAGCTGACAACACGTGTTTGCCTTCAATTCAAACCTCAAATGTGAGTGGCACGCAAGTTACGACCACGCCTCGACAGGGCGTTCAGCATTTCTCAAGATAGGTTTCGTACAAACAAACTTTTACACACGCAATGAACTTCCAAGGTATGCTTCTACGAACTCTCACATACATTCACACATGCATACACGCAACGAAGTTTATCTACATGCATGCTAGTTATAAACACACAAACACTCTGTAACGTTCGTAACCTTTCTGTGTAAATAAATATTCCTTGTACATATGTAAATATATGATCCTGTTTCAGCGTGCTTCATTTCAATGTCTTAAATGTACTCATAACACGTGCCATTATTGTTGATTGTTTTCTTTATTACGCTGTCCCAGCAACGACCACCTCCGACAATCCAGCTTATTGAACGCGCAGCCTACAACGAGGGGAGTATACTAACTGCACACCGTCTCCCCCACAGATTCACTTATAAGCACGTCTGCTGAAAATATACCAAGAACGGAAACCATATTCCATGTCACTAAGAAGGCTATTTCAGACATGTCCACAATTAAACCATATTTTAGCCTAAAAAAAAAAAAAAAGGATTTATATATTCTTTCCACTACGCGCATTACACATAACATTTTTTTCTTTATTTTGTCGTACAATCTGTATCCGCTTTTCTCTTTAATCCAGTTATTATCGTTTTTAATATTTATTAGTCACTGGCATTCATCCGTTATCTTTTTAACCTAACGTTTGCATCATTTTGAGAATTTTATTTTTTAATCCTAACAGCCATCAAGCGGTGCCAGGAGGCATGGTAGGGTTCTCAGGGACCAGTAGTCGATAGAGAGAGAAAGAGTGTAAATGTGTGCATACGGTCTGTTAGCTCGTGTCCCATACATAGTAGTAAGTGGGCGTGACGCACGCCCGACCGGCTCGAAAGCTCGGCCTAAAAAAAGGAGCCGCTTGTTGCTCTCTCTTTTATACTCGTTTTCAGAGTGTCTTTTGCGCATGTGTATATTTCCTTTGAAAGCGGAAGTGACGTCGTCCATGTGCGCGTTCGTGTGCGCGTGTGTGTATATATACGTGAATGTGAGTGTACGTACGCGAACGTGAATATATGTACATGTGTGGACGTGGGCGCGTATGTTTGTGTGCGCGTATGTATGTGATAAGTAATATAGCTTGAAATGTGAATGTGTGTTTTTTTGTGTGAGACTTGAAAAGGCTCGCGCAATATATATATATATATATATATATATATATATATTGTTGTATATATAATAAAAGAGACGCAATTTTTCCCCTCTGGATGAAACTACCTTAGGTTGACAACAACAGATGGCACATAAAAAATTACTATGTTTACGTAATTAGCCATGACGTTATCTGATTATAGACCGCAATTATTATTTCGTAATATTAAAAAAATACAGGAGCGCTATGGTCATCATCGTCCTAAACTAAAGAGGAAGTAGCTAAAATTTTACCCTCACTTTACCGTCTACTTCACGACACCATTCTACACCGCGTTCTTTTATACTTTTTGCTTCTTCTCCTGGGTGTTAACTGTGATTAACTAAATACATATTTCCAACACATACGCATATTCTTACCCTTACATCCAACACAAATAATGATTTCTCCATTTGAAATATCCAGCGCAGCTGATTGAATGAGTATTCATACTACAATTCAAGCATTCGTTTATTCCACCAAATAAACGATCAGTTATCAACTATAAAACACGCCGCCATTTTCGGTACGTACACATTAGTCTTACGTTTTATTTAATATTGATGGAATTATTCCGCTCAGAAACTATAACCTTTTACTGTGTATTTATGAAAATATTACGGTCACAAAACATGAATCATTGACATAATTCATGTCCACCTACGCAAGAATACTTCTGCTTATAGTCACTCGGAGGGAGGAAAAGTTTGTTTTTTTTACATGGGGGTCACCACTTACCAAGGCCCGAAGGCCACTCAGAGATAAGGGTTATTGCGTAATCAATGAGATAGTATTGTAGTATTCGTTAGTATTGGAGATTTGATAAAGTGTCATTACTTAAGGGAGCGGTTCATCAGGAATTTGTTTATGTTGGACTTGAAGACACCCAAGCTGAAGTCAGATGAGAAACAGGCAAGCGGTAGAGAGTTCCACAGGCCTGCAGTTCTAAGAAAGAAGCTTTGTTCATGGAACCTACATTTTGATTTAGGCACAGATAAAGAGTGGGGAAAATTATTGACAGTGGTTTCAGCCAGGCGGATGTTTCTCGTGAAAGATTAGCAGGGGGGGGGAGAGATTAGAGCTCAGACGAGCACCTGCCATGAAAATAACGATAAAACAAAGACAGGCTCGCAACGTCTCTTCTGTGGGAGAGAGGCTGCAGGAAAGAGAAAAGGGCGTCCCCCACTAAACCACAGTCTATTTTGTACTCTGTCAAGGCCGGATAGGCTGTTTTTAGCAGCTCCTGCCCAGATGTGGCAACAGTATTCCATCCTTGAACGTACTTGGCTTTTATGTAGATAGAGAATTGCATCAGTAGTGAGATATCTTCTGGAGCAGAAGAAAGATCCCACCATTTTCCCAGCGACCTTGGCAACCGACCTGATGTATGTGTTCCATTTCAGATAAGGAGTAAAGGTCAAACCCAGAAGCTTATCAAAACATGGAGCCTCCCCAAGACGAGAGCCATCCATTTCAATTGATTACAGGTTGGGATCAGACCGTTGATGATGTAAAGATAGAAGCTTGGTTTCGGATACATTAAAAGTGACCAGCCACCTCTTCCCCCACTGTACCACACACTCAAGATCAGAGGAGAGAGAATTAGAGAGAACTTTGTCATTTACGGCCTTTGATGTGTTGCCACAGATGATCGTGTCATCAGCATAGATGTCAACGAATGATTTAAGTATGTGTTTTGGGAGATCATTGATGTAGATCAGGAAGAGAGTTGAGCCCAGAATGGACCCCTGAGGGACTCCAACATTAATACTGTAGGCTTTCGATTTCTGCCCATAAACCACTACTCTTATGAACCTATCAGAGAGAAATGATTTAATGATTGAGAAAACATTTTTAGTTATAGCGTAGCTGGAAATCTTATGAAGTAGGCCCTTATACCATACCTTATTGAAGGCCTTTGATATGTCAAGAGCAATGCCCTAGAAATGAAGCCTTTGTCAAGAGATTTGCTAATTCTATCAGATATAGCTGTTAGCACATCTGCTGTAGATCTTGCAGAGCGGAAACCATATTGCATGTCACTAAGAAGGTTGTTTCTGTTGAGGTGGTTAACTACTTTTTTATTTAATATGGATTCCAGCAACTTACTCATGACACACAGGAGACTTATTGGTCTGTACTGAGAGGGAGATGACTTTTCACTGGAATTCTTAAATACATGGCATACTGATGAGGTTTTTCAGGGTGTTGGAAAGCACTTCTCCTTAAGGCAATGCTTAAACAGTTTTGTAAGTATGGGGGCAAGTTCTGGTTGGAGCTTTTTCAGCACTATAACTGGAATGCTGTCAGGGACAGTTGCTTTACTGGAATCAAGGTTCTTGATTAGCTTGGTGACCTCACGCACAGATATTTGTATGTCGCATAGCGTGTTGTGTGTTATAGGAGAAAATACGGGGAGTTGATGGCCTTTGTCACATAGAGTAGGATTGACTGCAAAGTTGTTGGCAAATAGTCTAGCCTTGTCCGATGCTGACGAGATGACCTCACGTCCATTGATGATGGTTGGGATAGAACGCACGCTTCTGTCCAGGATCCTGTTTGCTATTTAGCAAAACTGGTGGGAACCAAACCGCTACTCAGCTACTTCAGATTTAACGGACTAAGCATATAGCTCTCTTGCATTTTTTATTACTCTTTTACAGTGGTTGCTGGCATTCCTGGATGAAGCTTTAGTCTCAGTACATCTATTACGTGTGTAGCTATGGAAAAAGTGATTTCTGTGCGCGATGGCAGCAGAACATTTTGAGGAGAACCATGGCTGGCTGTTAGGTTTTTGTTAGAATTTTTTTGATTGTATGAATCTGTCTATGCCTACAATTAACCATTTGGTCAGATCTGATAATATGGAGGACACATCATTTTTAAACATGGAATGCAGAGGTAGGTCGGATGTGAATGTACAGAAGCTATCCAAGTCAGCCATAGAGTATCGATATATAGTATGGTGGAGAGGTACGTCTGAAGACTTATTACATTTCATTTTTATCTTAACTGCTACAACAGAGTGGTCGGAGGGTCCCAAAGGAGATAGAACGGAACATGAACATAGCTCAGGGGAACTTGTGAGGAAAAGGTCTAGAAGGCTTGCATACTGACAGGTAGTATCGGGCACACGGGTGGGTTCGTGAACAACCTGAGCGAGGTCATAGGCAATGGCAAAATCATGATAGAACCTCCCCTCGTCATCGGTTTTATTTGAGTGGGTCAGCCATTCCACATTATAGACATTGAAGTCACCGCAAATGTGAATGTTAGCTGAGGGATGTGCAGACAGGATGTAGTCAATTTTCTCAGATATACTCTTAAAGATAGTAACCCCACTGTTGTGGGGTCGATAGAGGGCAAATATAAATGCAGTGGTGTAAGCTAGTGCAACCCGGAAGCACATATAGGGTAAATTAGGGTCTTCCCTGGAGATATCCCTACTACATGGAAAGCCATTTTTGATGCAGGCACATATTCCATGCCCATGGCGATCTTGAGGATCAGATTAAAATGTTAAGTTAGAGTAGCCATTAATTATGAATTTAATTTAAATATTAAGTTAGAGTATCCATTAATTATGAATTTAATTTGAATGTTAAATTAGAGTATCCATTAATAATGAATTTAATTTAAATGTTAAGTTAGAGTATCCTTTAATTATGAATTTAATTTAAATGTTAAGTTAGAGTATCCTTTAACTATGAATTTAATTTAAATGTTAAGTAAGAGTATCCTTTAATTATGAATTTAATTTAAATGTTAAGTAAGAGTATCCTTTAATTATGAATTTAATTTAAATGTAAAGTTAGAGTATCCTTTAATTATGAATTTAATTTAAATGTTAAATTAGAGTATCCTTTAATTATGAATTTAATTTAATTGTTAAATTAGAGTATCCTTTAATTATGAATTTAATTTAAATGTTAAGTTAGAGTATTCTTTAATTATGAATTTAATTTAAATGTTAAGTTAGATAATCCTTTAATTATGAATTTAATTTAAATGTTAAGTTAGAGTATCCATTAATTATGAATTTAATTTAAATGTTAAGTTAGAGTATCCTTTAATAATGAATTTAATTTAATTGTTAAATTAGAGTATCCTTTAATTATGAATTTAATTTAAATGTTAAGTTAGAGTATCCATTAATTATGAATTTAATTTAAATGTTAAGTTAGAGTATCCATTAATTATGAATTTAATTTAAATGTTAAGTTAGAGTATCCTTTAATTATGAATTTAATTTAAATGTAAAGTTAGAGTATCCTTTAATTATGAATTTAATTTAAATGTTAAATTAGAGTATCCTTTAATTATGAATTTAATTTAAATGTTAAATTAGAGTATCCTTTAATTATGAATTTAATTTAAATGTTAAGTTAGAGTATTCTTTAATTATGAATTTAATTTAAATGTTAAGTTAGAGTACCTTAATTATGAATTTAATTTAAATGTTAAGTTAGAGTATCGTTTAATTATGAATTTAATTTAAATGTTAAGTTAGAGTATCCTTTAATTATGAATTTAATTTAAATGTTAAGTTAGAGTATCCTTTAATTATGAATTTAATTTAAATGTAAAGTTAGAGTATCCATTAATAATGAATTTAATTTAAATGTTAAGTTAGAGTATCCTTTAATTATGAATTTAATTTAAATGTTAAGTTAGAGTATCCTTTAACTATGAATTTAATTTAAATGTTAAGTAAGAGTATCCTTTAATTATGAATTTAATTTAAATGTTAAGTAAGAGTATCCTTTAATTATGAATTTAATTTAAATGTAAAGTTAGAGTATCCTTTAATTATGAATTTAATTTAAATGTTAAATTAGAGTATCCTTTAATTATGAATTTAATTTAATTGTTAAATTAGAGTATCCTTTAATTATGAATTTAATTTTAATGTTAAGTTAGAGTATTCTTTAATTATGAATTTAATTTAAATGTTAAGTTAGATAATCCTTTAATTATGAATTTAATTTAAATGTTAAGTTAGAGTATCCATTAATTATGAATTTAATTTAAATGTTAAGTTAGAGTATCCTTTAATAATGAATTTAATTTAATTGTTAAATTAGAGTATCCTTTAATTATGAATTTAATTTAAATGTTAAGTTAGAGTATCCATTAATTATGAATTTAATTTAAATGTTAAGTTAGAGTATCCATTAATTATGAATTTAATTTAAATGTTAAGTTAGAGTATCCTTTAATTATGAATTTAATTTAAATGTAAAGTTAGAGTATCCTTTAATTATGAATTTAATTTAAATGTTAAATTAGAGTATCCTTTAATTATGAATTTAATTTAAATGTTAAATTAGAGTATCCTTTAATTATGAATTTAATTTAAATGTTAAGTTAGAGTATTCTTTAATTATGAATTTAATTTAAATGTTAAGTTAGAGTACCTTAATTATGAATTTAATTTAAATGTTAAGTTAGAGTATCGTTTAATTATGAATTTAATTTAAATGTTAAGTTAGAGTATCCTTTAATTATGAATTTAATTTAAATGTTAAGTTAGAGTATCCTTTAATTATGAATTTAATTTAAATGTAAAGTTAGAGTATCCTTTAATTATGAATTTAATTTAAATGTAAAGTTAGAGTATCCTTTAATTATGAATTTAATTTAAATGTTAAGTTAGAGTATCCTTTAACTATGAATTTAATTTAAATGTTAAGTTAGAGTATCCTTTAATTATGAATTTAATTTAAATGTTAAGTTAGAGTATCCTTTAATTATGAATTTAATTTAAATGTTAAGTTAGAGTACCCTTTAATTATGAATTTAATTTAAATGTTAAGTTAGAGTATCCTTTAATTATGAATTTAATTTAAATGTTAAGTTAGAGTATCCTTTAATTATGAATTTAATTTAAATGTTAAGTTAGAGTACTTTTAATTATGAATTTAATTTAAATGTTAAGTTAGAGTATCATTTGATGTCCTTTAATTATGAATTTAATTTAAATGTTAAGTTAGAGTACCTTTAATTATGAATTTAATTTAAATGTTAAATTAGAGTATCCTTTAATTATGAATTTAATTTAAATGTTAAGTTAGAGTATCCTTTAATTATGAATTTAATTTAAATGTTAAGTTAGAGTATCCTTTAATTATGAATTTAATTTAAATGTTAAGTTAGAGTATCCTTTAATTATGAATTTAATTTAAATGTTAAGTTAGAGTACTTTTAATTATGAATTTAATTTAAATGTTAAGTTAGAGTATCCTTTAATTATGAATTTAATTTAAATGTTAAGTTAGAGTATCCTTTAATTATGAATTTAATTTAAATGTTAAGTTAGAGTATCCTTTAATTATGAATTTAATTTAAATGTTAAGTTAGAGTATCCTTTAATTATGAATTTAATTTAAATGTTAAGTTAGAGTATCCTTTAATTATGAATTTAATTTAAATGTTAAGTTAGAGTATCCTTTAATTATGAATTTAATTTAAATGTTAAGTTAGAGTATCCTTTAATTATGAATTTAATTTAAATGTTAAGTTAGAGTATCCTTTAATTATGAATTTAATTTAAATGTAAAGTTAGAGTATCCTTTAATTATGAATTTAATTTAAATGTTAAATTAGAGTATCCTTTAATTATGAATTTAATTTAAATGTTAAGTTAGAGTATCCTTTAATTATGAATTTAATTTAAATGTTAAGTTAGAGTATCCTTTAATTATGAATTTAATTTAAATGTTAAATTAGAGTATCCTTTAATTATGAATTTAATTTAAATGTTTAGTTAGAGTATCCTTTAATTATGAATTTAATTTAAATGTTAAGTTAGAGTACTTTTAATTATGAATTTAATTTAAATGTTAAGTTAGAGTATCATTTGATGTCCTTTAATTATGAATTTAATTTAAATGTTAAGTTAGAGTATCCTTTAATTATGAATTTAATTTAAATGTTAAGTTAGAGTACTTTTAATTATGAATTTAATTTAAATGTTAAGTTAGAGTATCATTTGATGTCCTTTAATTATGAATTTAATTTAAATGTTAAGTTAGAGTACCTTTAATTATGAATTTAATTTAAATGTTAAGTTAGAGTATCCTTTAATTATGAATTTAATTTAAATGTTAAGTTAGAGTACCTTTAATTATGAATTTAATTTAAATGTTAAATTAGAGTATCCTTTAATTATGAATTTAATTTAAATGTTAAGTTAGAGTATCCTTTAATTATGAATTTAATTTAAATGTAAAGTTAGAGTATCCTTTAATTATGAATTTAATTTAAATGTTAAATTAGAGTATCCTTTCATTATGAATTTAATTTAAATGTAAAGTTAGAGTATCCTTTAATTATGAATTTAATTTAAATGTAAAGTTAGAGTATCCTTTAATTATGAATTTAATTTAAATGTTAAATTAGAGTATCCTTTCATTATGAATTTAATTTAAATGTTAAGTTAGAGTATCCTTTAATTATGAATTTAATTTAAATGTAAAGTTAGAGTATCCTTTAATTATGAATTTAATTTAAATGTTAAGTTAGAGTATCCTTTAATTATGAATTTAATTTAAATGTTAAGTTAGAGTATCCTTTAATTATGAATTTAATTTAAATGTTAAGTTAGAGTACCTTTAATTATGAATTTAATTTAAATGTAAAGTTAGAGTATCCTTTAATTATGAATTTAATTTAAATGTTAAATTAGAGTATCCTTTAATTATGAATTTAATTTAAATGTTAAGTTAGAGTATCCTTTAATTATGAATTTAATTTAAATGTTAAGTTAGAGTACCTTTAATTATGAATTTAATTTAAATGTTAAATTAGAGTATCCTTTAATTATGAATTTAATTTAAATGTTAAGTTAGAGTATCCTTTAATTATGAATTTAGTTTAAATGTAAAGTTAGAGTATCCTTTAATTATGAATTTAATTTAAATGTTAAATTAGAGTATCCTTTCATTATGAATTTAATTTAAATGTTAAGTAAGAGTATCCTTTAATTATGAATTTAATTTAAATGTAAAGTTAGAGTACCCTTTAATTATGAATTTAATTTAAATGTTAAGTTAGAGTATCCTTTAATTATGAATTTAATTTAAATGTTAAGTTAGAGTATCCTTTAATTATGAATTTAATTTAAATGTTAAGTTAGAGTATCCTTTAATTATGAATTTAATTTAAATGTTAAGTTAGAGTACCCTTTAATTATGAATTTAATTTAAATGTTAAATTAGAGTATCCTTTAATTATGAATTTAATTTAAATGTTAAATTAGAGTATCCTTTAATTATGAATTTAATTTAAATGTAAAGTTAGAGTATCCTTTAATTATGAATTTAATTTAAATGTTAAATTAGAGTATCCTTTCATTATGAATTTAATTTAAATGTTAAGTAAGAGTATCCTTTAATTATGAATTTAATTTAAATGTTAAGTTAGAGTACCCTTTAATTATGAATTTAATTTAAATGTTAAGTTAGAGTATCCTTTAATTATGAATTTAATTTAAATGTTAAGTTAGAGTATCCTTTAATTATGAATTTAATTTAAATGTTAAGTTAGAGTACTTTTAATTATGAATTTAATTTAAATGTTAAGTTAGAGTATCATTTGATGTCCTTTAATTATGAATTTAATTTAAATGTTAAGTTAGAGTACCTTTAATTATGAATTTAATTTAAATGTTAAATTAGAGTATCCTTTAATTATGAATTTAATTTAAATGTTAAGTTAGAGTATCCTTTAATTATGAATTTAATTTAAATGTTAAGTTAGAGTATCCTTTAATTATGAATTTAATTTAAATGTTAAGTTAGAGTATCCTTTAATTATGAATTTAATTTAAATGTTAAGTTAGAGTACTTTTAATTATGAATTTAATTTAAATGTTAAGTTAGAGTATCCTTTAATTATGAATTTAATTTAAATGTTAAGTTAGAGTATCCTTTAATTATGAATTTAATTTAAATGTTAAGTTAGAGTATCCTTTAATTATGAATTTAATTTAAATGTTAAGTTAGAGTATCCTTTAATTATGAATTTAATTTAAATGTTAAATTAGAGTATCCTTTAATTATGAATTTAATTTAAATGTTAAGTTAGAGTATCCTTTAATTATGAATTTAATTTAAATGTTTAGTTAGAGTATCCTTTAATTATGAATTTAATTTAAATGTTAAGTTAGAGTATCCTTTAATTATGAATTTAATTTAAATGGTAAGTTAGAGTACTTTTAATTATGAATTTAATTTAAATGTTAAGTTAGAGTATCCTTTAATTATGAATTTAATTTAAATGTTAAATTAGAGTATCCTTTAATTATGAATTTAATTTAAATGTTAAGTTAGAGTATCCTTTAATTATGAATTTAATTTAAATGTTTAGTTAGAGTATCCTTTAATTATGAATTTAATTTAAATGTTAAGTTAGAGTACTTTTAATTATGAATTTAATTTAAATGTTAAGTTAGAGTATCATTTGATGTCCTTTAATTATGAATTTAATCTAAATGTTAAATTAGAGTATCCTTTAATTATGAATTTAATTTAAATGTTAAGTTAGAGTATCCTTTAATTATGAATTTAATTTAAATGTTAAGTTAGAGTATCCTTTAATTATGAATTTAATTTAAATGTAAAGTTAGAGTATCCTTTAATTATGAATTTAATTTAAATGTTAAATTAGAGTATCCTTTAATTATGAATTTAATTTAAATGTTAAGTTAGAGTATCCTTTAATTATGAATTTAATTTAAATGTTAAGTTAGAGTATCCTTTAATTATGAATTTAATTTAAATGTTAAATTAGAGTATCCTTTAATTATGAATTTAATTTAAATGTTTAGTTAGAGTATCCTTTAATTATGAATTTAATTTAAATGTTAAGTTAGAGTACTTTTAATTATGAATTTAATTTAAATGTTAAGTTAGAGTATCATTTGATGTCCTTTAATTATGAATTTAATTTAAATGTTAAGTTAGAGTATCCTTTAATTATGAATTTAATTTAAATGTTAAGTTAGAGTACTTTTAATTATGAATTTAATTTAAATGTTAAGTTAGAGTATCATTTGATGTCCTTTAATTATGAATTTAATTTAAATGTTAAGTTAGAGTACCTTTAATTATGAATTTAATTTAAATGTTAAGTTAGAGTATCCTTTAATTATGAATTTAATTTAAATGTTAAATTAGAGTATCCTTTAATTATGAATTTAATTTAAATGTTAAGTAAGAGTATCCTTTAATTATGAATTTAATTTAAATGTTAAGTTAGAGTATCCTTTAATTATGAATTTAATTTAAATGTTAAATTAGAGTATCCTTTAATTATGAATTTAATTTAAATGTTAAGTAAGAGTATCCTTTAATTATGAATTTAATTTAAATGTTAAGTTAGAGTATCCTTTAATTATGAATTTAATTTAAATGTAAAGTTAGAGTATCCTTTAATTATGAATTTAATTTAAATGTTAAATTAGAGTATCCTTTAATTATGAATTTAATTTAAATGTTAAGTAAGAGTATCCTTTAATTATGAATTTAATTTAAATGTTAAGTTAGAGTATCCTTTAATTATGAATTTAATTTAAATGTTAAATTAGAGTATCCTTTTATTATGAATTTAATTTAAATGTTAAGTTAGAGTATCCTTTAATTATGAATTTAATTTAAATGTTAAGTTAGAGTATCCTTTAATTATGAATTTAATTTAAATGTTAAATTAGAGTATCCTTTAACTATGAATTTAATTTAAATGTTAAGTTAGAGTATCCTTTAATTATGAATTTAATTTAAATGTTAAATTAGAGTATCCTTTAATTATGAATTTAATTTAAATGTTAAATTAGAGTATCCTTTAATTATGAATTTAATTTAAATGTTAAGTTAGAGTATCCTTTAATTATGAATTTAATTTAAATGTTAAGTTAGAGTATCCTTTAATTATGAATTTAATTTAAATGTTAAGTTAGAGTATCCTTTAATTATGAATTTAATTTAAATGTTAAATTAGAGTATCCTTTAATTATGAATTTAATTTAAATGTTTAGTTAGAGTATCCTTTAATTATGAATTTAATTTAAATGTTAAATTAGAGTATCCTTTAATTATGAATTTAATTTAAATGTTAAGTTAGAGTATCCTTTAATTATGAATTTAATTTAAATGTTAAATTAGAGTATCCTTTAATTATGAATTTAATTTAAATGTTAAGTTAGAGTATCCTTTAATTATGAATTTAATTTAAATGTTTAGTTAGAGTATCCTTTAATTATGAATTTAATTTAAATGTTAAATTAGAGTATCCTTTAATTATGAATTTAATTTAAATGTAAAGTTAGAGTATCCTTTAATTATGAATTTAATTTAAATGTTAAATTAGAGTATCCTTTAATTATGAATTTAATTTAAATGTTAAGTTAGAGTATCCTTTAATTATGAATTTAATTTAAATGTTAAGTTAGAGTATCCTTTAATTATGAATTTAATTTAAATGTTTAGTTAGAGTATCCTTTAATTATGAATTTAATTTAAATGTTAAATTAGAGTATCCTTTAATTATGAATTCATTTAGGGAAGTTAGAGAGACACTGAGAGTGGGAGTGCGAGACAAAAATATAATTTGGATACAATCAGACGTTTTAATTTACTACACTACTATTTTTTGTTCCTTTCTGGTAGGAGGATGGGGGATCATTGTTTACATCATGTTTTCTTATTTTCATTTTTGAAAACATTCAGCGAACGCTTATGCTCGTTTAGCAGTCTTCAACGGGGGTGAAGTTTCATTAACAAAAAAGCCAACTTCATCTCCGCAACATAATTTGGATTCTTTAAAGATAATACACGTGTTTGTAGCAGAAACAAATGGAACTTTTTCCTTTCACGAATCAATGCCTCCCCTGTGCTATTTGGCCACATACTGACCGATCAGGGGTACGGCGCATTGATCCTTTCTATCCCGTAAGGAAATCGGCCAGCATCTGGTTTGAGGAATAAGAACTCGTCCTTACTGAGAGACACCAAACAGAACGGACCTCTCTTTTCTTTTCTCTCTCCACCTCGGTGATTTCTAACGACATCGACGATTCCCCTGGGAATAACTACTGCGATAGCACCAGGTAGCTGGAGTCCAGCTTCTGACAGGGAACATATCACATTCTCCTTAATAAACCTTTTCTGTGTTACATTTTATGAAGTTGTTGCATTCGTCATTTCAGAAGCTTGTATTGAATTATTCATTTTATTAGGTTGTGCCCTAAAAGCATTTAAAACCCTAAATGTTTTTACATATATATTTTGATGTTTGTTGGCTACATAAGTGTATTAGTTTTGTTTTGCATTCGAAAACATCGACTTCAGCTCCGTTGTTGAATTAAAAATAATAATAAGCATGATTTTTCCTATATATTTTATAGTTGTTCCGCTAGATAAAAATGTGAACACAAGTTGTTTGTTTTTTCTCTTTGCAAAGGTTTTTTATGACGGAATGAATTTTGCCGTGTGGGGTACTGTTTGCCGTGTTGACGTACCAAAAAAAAAAATATATATATTTATACTTTGGTAGAAAATAACTGCTTTCCTTTAAAAATACATTCCAGTCAAAAGAAAGGTCTTATTACTTCTTTGTACGAGTTTCATTTTATTTATTTATTTATAACTGGAAATGTTTTCTCAATCATTAAATTATTTCTCTCCAATAGGCTCATAAGAGTAGTGGTAGATGGACAAAAATCGGAGGCCTGCGATATAAATGCTGGAGTCCCTCAGGGATCAATCCTGGGCCCAACTCTCTTCCTGATCTACATCAATGACCTCCCAAAACACATACTTAAATCATTCGTTGACATCTATGCTGATGACACGACCATCTACGGCAACACATCAAAGGCTGTAAATGACAAAGTTCTCTCTGGTTCTCTTTCCTCTGATCTCGAGCACGTGGTTCAGTGGGGGAAGATGTGGCTGGTTACCTTTAATGCATCTAAAACCAAACTCCTATCCTTACATCATCAACGCTCTGATCCCTATCTGGCATCAATTGTGATGGATGGCTCTCGTCTGGGTGAGGCCCTGTGTTTTGACAAGCTTCTGGGTTTGACCTTTACTCCTGATCTGAAATGGAACACTTACATCAAGTCTGTTGCCATGGTCGCTGGAAAGATGGTGGGATCCTTCTACCGCTCCAGAAGCTATCTCACTACTGATGCAATTCTCTATCTATATAAAAGCCAAGTACGTCAAAGGATGGAATACTGTTGCCATATCTGGGCAGGAGCTGTTAAAAACAGCCTATCCTGCCTTGACAAAGTACAAAATAGACTTCGTGGCTTAGTGGGGGATGCCCTTTTCTCTACCCTGCAACCTCTCCCCCACAGAAGAGACGTTGCGAGCCTATCCTTGTTTTATTGTTATTTCCATGGCAGATGCTCATCTGAACTCCAATCTCTGGTCCCCTCTCGCCAATCTTTCACAATAAACATCCGTCTAGCTGAATCCACTGTGAAAAATTTCCCCCACTCTATATCTGTGCCTAAATCAAAACGCGGATTCCATGAACAAAGCTTCTTTCTTAGAACTGCAGGCCTGTGGAACTCTGTTCCGTCTGCCTGCTTCCCACTGGACTACAACTTGGATGTCTTCAAGTCCAATGTTAACAAATTCCTAATGAACCGCCCCCTTAAGTAAACACTTCATCAAATCTCCACACTAACGTAATGTACTTGCAATAACCCTTATCCCTGAGGTGCTTCCGGGCCTTGATAAGTGGTGATCACTGTGTAAAAAAAAAAAAAAAAAAACTTATTTTCTTACATTTTGTCATTTATTTACTGTAGTTAAAGTGATGAAAAGAGCTGCTCGCCATTCATCGGCCACCGCATGGTGTTAGTGTTGCCAGACAAAATGACTGACAGCCCCCTTAAAATAATTTTTAGAAAAATAAATAAAAATAAATAGTCAGACTTGGCATAAAAAAGGAAAGTGTAAATTTATTTGCCATTATTTTTTTATGTGTTACACTCATATTGCTTTTAGTGTCCATTGGTTAGGAGAGTGAAACGAAGAAATCCTACTTGACTGGGTAAATGTTTTTTGTGTTATATTTGAAAAGAAAAAATGAAGAATTAAATGTCTGTTTGGTGAAGGCAATTTGTGTAGAATGTGGAGCGGAGAGATAAGGAGAATTAATTTTTTTCAATTTGGGAGAAATATCTACTCTCTTATAGTGTTTTTGATGTAGTAAGAGTGCGTGCAAAAAGACGTCTCACTTCATCAAGATTCTGGCAGAAAAGAGAGACAACTCAAATTTGGCGCTGCATGTTTTTTTTTGTCCTCTTTATGGGAACTCTCCAGAAACGGTGACACATCAAAAGGTCCCTGTCAAATTTTAGTTCCGGGGTAGGCGCTACATTATCCCCCTACTAGACAGTATGTCGATAAGGAGACAACAGAATTTCATTGAGTGTAAACAGCAAATTGGTGTGGGCGCTGGATGCGTCTACCCGATCTGGTGAAAATGGTCACGCTCGAGGAGTCAGGGTTGTCAAAAAGGACCATAGTCTTTGGTTTTTGCATGCGTACGACATCATCGTCAAAAATCGCTCTCTTTAGGGGATCAACACTGACCGAGTCACGTCTGCCATTAATCTCGATTATGAAGAACTTCGGGTATCTCTTCAGTACCTTGTAAGGGCTGCAGTACGGCGACTGAAGGCGGGTAGTCACACCACTATTCTAGACAAATACGCGAGTCCATGTATTCATGTTCTTGGGAACATGAGTGTTTACATCTTGTGTTCTTGGCGCGATGTTGAGAAGTTTGGCCATATATTCCTTCACACAGGGGGTGTAACTCGCTGGGTCTGGCATGCGTTAGGAGGTGGTTGGTGCAGCCATCTGTCCAGGCAAGGTCAATGAGGCTCCGTAGACTATTTCAGCCGGGGCCAGACCGATGTCTGTTTTGATGGTCTTAGAAGAATTAAGGGAAGGTATTCCATCCATCTGTTAGGGTCAGAGTATGCTTTCAAGGACGCTTTCAATTGCCTGTGAAAATGCTCAATCATGCCATTTGCTGCCGGATGGTACGAAGTAGTGTGTATGTGTTTACATGCGAGCAGGTGAGACAGTTCTGAAAAGAAGTAAGAGTCGAATTGTCTACCTCTGTCAATTGTAATGGTGTTAGGCACCCTGTAATGAGCTATTCAGTGTGTGATAAGTGCTTGGGCCACAGTTTAGCAGTATCTCTAATGGGTATGACTTCAGGCCATCTCGGAAACCTGTCAATGCAAGTCAACAGATGTTTACAGTCTCTGGAGGGTGGGAGTGGGCCCACTAAGTCTATATGGACGTGCTGAAAACGAGCTTCAGGGGTTGAGAAAGTCGAAAGTGGGCTTTTAATGAATTTTAGACTTTTGGCAAGGGATGTAACTCCTGGTCCATTCGCATATATTTCGATTGATGGCTGTCCATATAAAATGAGACGTCACCAACTTCTCTGTAGAGCAGATGCCAGGATGCGATAGGTTGTGCAGCTGAGAGAAAATGACTCGTCTATGTTTAAGAGGGACATATGGGCGCTCATGTCCGGTTGAGGTATCACAGAAAATCACTTCGCTAGAAAAGGGTAAGGGAACCTGTTTGAACGATAGCAAGTTCTTCAACTCCTCATCATTCCTTTGGTCGGTGGCGATCTGTTTAAGATCGATACTATCAGTAGGCTGAATGGCATCAACGTGCATGCGCGATAATGTGTCGACGATAACGTTCTCAGTGCCTTTGATGTATTTGATATCTGAAGTGAACTGAAAAATGTAGTCCAAATGACGAGCTTCTCTGGGTGAATGCTTGCCAGGTTTGGTGCGCAAGGCATGCGATGCGATAGCGGTTTATGGTCCATAAAGAGCCTGAAGTCAGATCCTTCTAGCATGTAACGAAAATGTTTGACTGCACAATAAGTGGCTAAAAGTTCTCTGCAAAAGATACTATATTTGGTCTCAGCATTCTGTGTTGCCATGTGTTGTCTACGAAATGCTGTAATACCTCTCCAATGCCCACATCAGATGCGTCTACTGACAAGGATAGAGGTACGTGTGGGTGGCGAAAAACCAATATTGTCACAGCTGTTAACGCTTCTTTTACGTTGTTTGAGTTGATCGTCTCATTTTTTTTCTTTTTGTTCCTGAGTATATCAATTAAGGGCTGTGCGATTTCAGCGCAGTGAGGAACGAAACGCCTGTAAAAATTTATCAACCCGAGGAATTCCCGAAGTTTACAAAGGGAAGTGGGAGGCGGGTAATCAACCATGGATTGAACTTTTTCCGGGAGAGGGCGGACACCCTCTGAATCAATTAAATGTCCCAGGAAAGAAAGTGAAGAGACTCCAAACTCACACTTGCTGGGGTTGATGATAACACTGCATTCCGACAATCTTTTTTTTTTTTTTTTTTACATGGAGGTCACACCTTATCAAGGCCTAGAAGCCACTCAGGGATAAGGGTTATTGCGTGTACAGTAATCAATGGGATAGTGTTGTAGTATTTGTAAGTATTGGAGATTTTATAAAGTGTCATTACTTAAGGGGGCGATTCATCAGGAATTTGTTTATGTTGGACTTGAAGACATCCAAGCTGAAGTCAGGTGGGAAACAGGTAAGCGGTAGAGAGTTCCACAGGTGTGCAGTTCTAAGAAAGAAGCTTTGTTCATGGAATCTACGTTTGATTTAGGCACAGATAAAGAGTGGTTTCAGCTAGACGGGTGTTTATTGTGAAAGATTGGCGAGGGGGGGGACAAGAGATTGGAGCTCAGATGAACACTTCTCATGGAAATAACGATAAAACAAAGACAGGCTCGCAACGTCTCTTCTGTTGGAGAGAGGTTGCAGGGAAGAGAAAAGGGCATCCCCACTAAGCCACGAAGTCTATTTTGTACTCTGTCAGGCAGAATAGGCTGTTTTTAGCAGCTCCTACTCAGATGTGGCAGCAGTATTCCATCCTTTGACGTACTTGGCTTTTATATAGATAGAGAATTGCATCAGTAGTGAGATATCTTCTGGAGCGGTAAAAGGATCCCACCATTTTCCCAGCGACCTTGGCAACAGACTTGATGTACGTGTTCCATTTCAGATCAGGAGTAAAGGTCAAACCCAGAAGCTTATCAAAACATGGGGCCTCCCCTAGACGAGAGCCATCCATTTCAATTGATGCCAGATGAGGATCAGACTGTTGATGATGTAAAGATAGGAGCTTGGTTTTAGATGCATTAAAGGTAACCAGCCACCTCTTTCCCCACTATACCACGTGCTAAAGATCAGAGGAGAGAGAATCAGAGAGAACTGGGTTAGTTATGGTCTTTGATGTGTTGCCATAGATGGTCGAGTCATCAGCGTAGATGTCAACGGATAATTTAAGTATGTGTTTTGGGAGATTATTGATGTAGATCAGGAAGAGAGGTGGGCCCAGGATGGCCCCCTGAGGGACTCCAGCATTAATACTGCGGGCCTCTGATTTCTGCCCATCAACCACTACTCCTATGAGCCTATCAAAGAGAAATGAAATAATGATTGAGAAAACATTTCCAGTTATACCGTAGCTGGAAATCTTGTGAAGTAAGCCATTATGCCATACCTTGTCGAAGGCCTTTGATATGTCAAGAGCAATGCCCTAGAAAGGAAGCCTTTGTGAAGAGATTTGCTAATCCTATGAGATATAACTGTTAAGCACATCTGCTGTAGAGCTAGCAGAATGGAAACCATATTGCATGTCACTAAGAAGATTATTTCTGCTGAGGTGGTTGACTACTTCTCTATTTAATATGGATTCCAGTAACTTACTCATGACACACAGGAGACTTATTGGTCTGTACTGGGAGGGAGATGACTTTTCACCTGAATTCTTAAATACAGGGCATACTGATGAGATATCCAGGGTGTTGAAAAGCACTTCTCCTTAAGGCAATGCTTAAACAGTTTTGTAAGTATGGGGGCAAGTTCTGGTTGAAGCTTTTTTAACACTATAATTGGGATGCCATCAGGGACAGTTGCTTTACTGGAATCAAGATTCTTTATTAGCTTGGCGACCTCATGCACAGATATTTGTATGTTACCTAGCATCTTGTGTGTTATAGGAGGAAATACGGGGGAGTTGATGGCCTTCGTTGCATAGGGTAGAATTAGCTGCAAAGTTCTTGGCAAATAGTTTTGCTTTGTCTGATGCTGACGAGATGACCTCTGGTCCATTGATAATGGTTGTGATAGAACACATGCTTCTGTTCAGGATGCTATTTGTTATTTGCCAAAACTGGTGGGAACCAAACCGCTGCTCAGCTACTTTGGATTTAATGAACTGGGCATATAGCTCTCTTGCATTTTTTATTACTCTTTTACAGTGGTTACTGGCGGTCCTGAAAGCAGCTTTAGTCTCAGTGCATCTATTACGTTGGTAGCTATGGAAAAAGTGATTTCTGTGCGCGATGGCAGCAGCACATTCTGGGGAGAACCATGGCTGGCTGTTAGGTTTTTGTTAGAATTTTTTTGATAATATGAATCGGTCTATGCCTACAATTAACCATTTGGTCAGGTTTGATACTATAGAGGACACATCCTTTTTAATCATGGAATGCAGAGGTAGATCAGATATGAATGTACAGAAGCTATCCCAGTCAGCCATAGTGTATCGATATACTGTATGCTGAAGACTTGTTGCATTTCATTTTTATCTTAACTGATACAACGGAGTGGTCGGAGGATCCCAGAGGAGATAGAATGGAACATGAATATAGCTCATGGGAAGTTGAGAGAAAAAGGTCTAGAAGGCTTGCATACTGACCGGTAGTATCGAGCACATGGGTGGGCTCGCGAACAATCTGAGTGAGGTCATAGGCAATGGCAAAATCATGACAGAACATCCCCTCATCATCTGTCTTATTTGAGTGGGTCAGCCATTCCCTGTCATGGACATTGAAGTCACTGCAAATGTGAATGTTAGCCGAGGGATGATTAGACAGGATGTGGTCAATTTTCTCAGATATACTCTTAAAGATAGTGACTCCACTGTTGTGGGGGCGATAGAGAGCAAATATGAATGCGGTGGTGTAAGCAAGTGCAATCCGGAAGCACATATAAGGTAAATTAGGGTCTTCTCTGGAGATATCCCTGCCACATGGGAAGCCATCTTTAATGTACGCACATATTCCATGCCCATGGCAATCTTGGAGGTCAGATTTAGTTGTTAAGTTAGAGTGTCCTTTAATCATTTTAAACTCATCTAGAGAAGTGTTCAGCCCTATTCCAGTTTCGCTTAAATAGAGAATATGTCTGGTTTCGTTTCAATTGGGTTTCAACCTCTGGAAGGTTGGAATGTAGACCCCTGATGTTGGAGAAGGAGACCTGGTAGTAGGGAGTCTACGTTGGAGGATGGGGTTCGAGGTTTATTTATGTTTTTTTTTCCAGAGATATTTCATGTTGAGGTTTTGGGATTTGTGGAACAGGTCGGCATACTTGGTTAGAGCAGGACAGAGAGGGAAAGTAAGAGAGAAAAGACAGGAAAATTTTTTTTTTAGCACATGATAAGGTAAAGTCGTAACAATTACCCACTAGTATGGCATCGAGAGGCCCCACCAGAAACTACTGCATGCTCCAGAATCCATTCACCAAATGGCAATACAGCAGCCCAGTACTTTGCACCTGTTGATAGGACAGCCTCTTTAGTCATTAATCCAAGGTTCAGGTCCATGACTATCAGGTGGATTACATCAACCCAGATGAAACGTTCACCTCCAGCACCCTTACATGGCCACAAGGATAGACATAGAAACAGAAAAATTTCCGACATCTCAGACTACTGTTCACGAAGTACTACCGACCTTGAAAGCAGCTTTTTCTTCACCCCTTGTCAGAAAAATCACTCATCAGAAATGAGGAATGAGAGACAGAAAAGAAGAAGCAAGAGTTACTGGGCTGCCGATAACACATCTACTGTTCATTATCTATTTTCCATTTAAAAAAAAAATAGGTAAGAGGGACTTATAAATATCTACTTAATCTAAGTCCGTTTCTCCATTACCAATTTAGGACAATGTTTGAAGATAGTCTCCCCTCCCATATTAATGCGTGGATGTTTTTGGCTTTATCTACCTCGAGTTAGAATGTTCGAGCTTCACCTTATAATTAAAATCCAATAATGGAACTTTTATCGATTTGTGAAGTCGGGTTATTTTGTATTAATTTAGATTAGAAGAACTCATTTAAAAACTGTTTTAGAGTAATACTGTTTGGGTTATGTATTAAGTTTAGACTAGTTAAAAATAATGCATACTGCAGAGAACAAACTGCGTTTTAAGCTTTTAATTTGGAAAGTTCTCGTTTTCATGGGTGACTTTTTTTTTCTTTTTGTTTTAAATATAAGAAAACAGTATTGGTCAATAACAGCATATTTGACAAAAACGGTTTAAGAACAAAAAACAAAAGAAAAACTGTGGAACAATTGCTGTAGATGCTGCACGTGTTCGCTCTCGGATGAACTTGCTACGAGTAGATTATCGATGTATGCATAAACGGTAATCCACGTAAAACTGCGTCTATAAATTGCTGGAAAGACTGGGCAGCATTTCTCAGTCCAAAGAGCATTTGTAGAAACTCGAAGAGTCTGAATGGGGTAGTTATTGCAGTTTTGGGGATATCTTCAGGGTCCACAGGAATCTGATTGTATGCATGGACGAGATCGATCTTGGAAAATTTCGATTTACCATGGAGAGAGTTTGAAAAATCCTGGAGGTAAAGAATGGGGTAATTATCCAGAGTCGTGCGACTGTTGAGTGCTCGATAATCTCCGCAAGGGCGCCAGTTGCCTGCTGACTTTTTGGGCACCATGTGTAGTGGCGATGACCAATTACTGTCGAAAGGTTGAATAATGCCCAACTCCAACATCTGCTGAAATTCTGTTTGGTGGCTTTCAGCCGATCAGGTTTGAGTCTGCGCAGGCACGCGCTCACAGGAGATCCTCTGGTCTGGATGTGGTGGGTAACATCGTGGTTAACCCTGTTGCTAAAAACAGGACGAGTTATATCAGGAAAACCTTTTAAGAGGTCTGTTTATGAGTCCATAGCATCCTTCAATATGACCGGGCTTATCTCCATCTTTCTATTAATCTTCTCTTGCACGGTAAGTCCAGTGCTATTGTCGATTAATTTGCCGTGCTTGATGTCCACAAGTATGCCAAAATGATGCAAGAAATCTGCTTCCAAAATTGGAATGGGCAGCTTCGCGATAGTAAAAATCCATTGGAAGGGTCGTCAAAATCCCAGGTTTAATGTTAAGGATTTCTCTCTGAAGGTCGGAATAGACGAGTGATTCACGGCTTGTAGACAGAAAGTTGACTGGGGTCGTTTCTCTTTCACCAGTTACTTGGGGATTATGCTAACTTCTGCACCAGTATCAATGAGGAATCGTATACCAGTGTTCTTGTCTGTGGCATAAAAGGTGCGACAAATGTGGTTTCTGCCAGTAGTATCGATTGCCCCTACTGCCTGGCTTGGCCGTTTCCTGCTTGCTTATCGTTTTTTACGAAAGAGCAAGGCTTGCGGCATCGAAAACCCTTTTCACCATAACACACGTAGAATTGACACAGCCTGTCACTATTTCGACTATTACTTCGTCGCTGAGAATGGTTCTGTCCGCTCGGACGCAGATATCTACTTGGTCCGAGCTCTATATCATGAATCTGGTCACTCAGGTTTTGGATTAGTTGGGCTTGTCCCTCCAGTTCTTCGTGGATATCTGTGGAGGTGACTGAGGTTTTAGGAAAGGAATCTTTTGAGGCCTGTGCATGCACCGGGGCTACGGAAACCATTACTTCCATAATTTTTCCGCCAACTCCCCCAATTACTCAACCAAGGTGGTGTCTTTGGAAGATGCTAGTATCATCTGAATACTGGACGGCAGCCTGCTAACAAATAATTGTTTGAAGATGTCTGGCTGTAAAGTGCTTTCGCCCATTAATTGTTTCATCCGTCTCAGTAGTTGGGATGGTTTTCGGTCACCGAGTTCCTCCTCGATCAGCAGCTGCCGGAGACGCTTTTGTTGGGAGTCACTCGTCCTTCTGATAAACTCCGACTTAAAGGTGTCATAAGAAATAGGTACTGAGGGTGCCATAATCAAGTCGTGGACTTCAGCCATCACCTCGTGCATGAGTGCGGCCACCATGTGGTTCAGCTTAGTCAATTCACTGTGAATTCGCTGAGTGAATTACTTTTTTTCAAATTGGGAGAACTATCTACTCTCTTGTAGTGTTTTTGATGTAGTAAGAGCATGTGCAAAAAGACGCAGCGGTGAAGAACATGTCTCACTTCATCGAGATTCTGGCAGAAAAAAGAAAGAGAGACAACTCAAATTTGGTGCCGCATGGTTTTTTTGTCCTCTTTATGGGAACTCTCCAGAAACGGTGACACATCAAAAGGTCCCTGTCAAATGTCGAAACACCCGGACAACGTCGGGTACCCCCACTAGAACACTCATAAAAAAGACTTCATAATTATATGTTATTTTCGTAAGAGATACAACGACATAGTAATTCGCTTTTACTAAAATATTATTCCGGACACATGCGATGAAACAGTCGTTTCTTTTTGTTTTGTTTTTTTTCTTGTTTCACTAACTTTACATGAGTATGATTTAATCACGTACACATGTGAGGTTGTGATTTGTTTTTGGTGTTTTGTTTGTGTATGCAAAGTTGTGTATTTTTCTTACGACCTGCCCAAACTTAGTATAAACACAACCAACCTCCCAATGTTAAGAACGGCTTTCGAAATAAACACCCCAACCTCCCTGTGTTATGACCGACTTTCGAAGTTGGAGGGGGCTTATTCCGAAAGCTGTTCTTAACATTGGGGTGGGGGGAGGTTTTTATAATACGTTGACACAATGATACTCTACCCTTTCTTTTATTTTCCCTTTTTAAATCTTTCCTTTATTTTGTTTTTCTTCTTTGCCCACCGAGAATCACGGAAAAACCGACTTTAAACTGCAGAAGTACCGAAGTCTGACAATGAGTATATATTTTTTTTAAATTAAAAGCGTTGAACAATACAAAGTACAATTTGGTGCGCATATGTATTTTTGGTACCGTGCTGAAATAATGTTGTTTTTATTTACAAAGCCATTTTAACCTTCGGGAAGGGAGGGGAGGCTGTTTTGTCAATATTAAAAAAATTAGCATGAAACTTGAACTTAACCTGAAAACACTATTTACAGATAATGCGGTACAAAAAATACATAACCAATGTAGAGGATGCATATAATGGCAGAGATGCATCTGAGAAGGCTGAAGTACATATCAGTTACTAAACAAGTTTACTTAATAATGAATAAATATCGAAAATTACAAGATAATATGACTATTATTTAATTTCTTTCTAGATTTCTTAAACATGGGTATGTCTACGGCTTCACAAACATCACTACATAGGAACGATTTTTGTATTACATTTACATTATTTTTGTAAAGTCAAAGGGCGCAAGGTTTGGACTATAGGTGGGGGGTGAGGAACTGTCTTGATGCCTATGACAATATCCTTCTTTCTCATCTTCTCAAGGCACCCTTAGGACAAACTTAGCACAAATCTTTCACATTTTCAGTTCCTCATGAATAACTTTGTGTACAGTTCCCACACTGACATCAAACTGTGCACTTATTGTCTCTATAGACACGCGATAGTCCTTATCCATAAAATTCTTTATTTGGCCAATCAACTCCGGTGTTCTGACTTCCTTACTCCTCCTACATATCATCCATCACAGACTCCATGCCTTCCTTGAATCTCTTATGCCACTCAAAAACTGATGCTTGACTCATGCAAGATGGTCCAAAAGCAGTCCGAAGCATTCTATGCGTTTCTGTAGCATTTTTTCTAAGTTTAAAAAAGAATTTTGTTGCATATCGTTCTTCTAAAGTGTCTCACATCCAGATTGCATTTTTGAAATTCACCAGCTGCAACAATCAGGCTTTAGTAAAGCGCATTCCAATTCCTGCTGTAGGAACCCTTTGAACCCGAAATCATAAAAATTGGTTAGTCATTTCATAAGATATGTAGCAATAACATACTGAATTTTCAAGAGTTTCTGACAAATTTAAACGCTTGTACAAAAAGTGTCTGGAAACTTATTTAAGGCATCTTGTGTTTATATTAGTGATGGGACGATTCAAATATTTTTTCTGATTCCGATACAATTACAGATTCTGATTCCAATAACAAAAAGAAAAACTGGCACGGTAAAAATGGCACCGGTAAAAATAGCACAAATGAATAAATAGGTAAACATGGCACTTTGACAACGGAAAAGTAGGACCATTTGAAAAGTGTGAGCTAAGCTCTTATTCCCCTTGTTTAAATAGGGTTAAGATCACTTAATTTTAGTTAGGAAAATGTCGGTTTATTTAGGTTCAAATTCTGTAGAAGCACCGAAAAAATTATTATAACGTTTTATTTAATAACTAGCGGGGGTACCCGGCGTTGCCCGAGTGTTTGTTTCCGGGACGGGGGGGGGGTTAAAAAATGTTATGGTAGGTAAGTAGGAAGGATCAAACCCGGAGTCATGAGTAAAAGTAGGAAAATAAAGTGTGAAAAAAAACAAAAAAAAAAAACATCTGCAACGTTAACAGTTCGGCCACCAAGAAAAGTCCATTCCAGTTGTTTAGGAAAAAAAAAAAGAAAAAAAAAACTACTACGGTAGGTTGGCGCGAACGTGAAAATATAATGTGAATTGTCCAGCACGCTAACCACTACGCCACAGAGCACTGCAGCTTAGTTTAGTGATTTTAAATAACTTCACATGAAAGAACTACGAAGCCAAACCAGTGTTCTTTTCTCAACTGTTCCTTGTGAACGATCCCCAAACGGTGTTAAGTGGTGGCAGGGGGAGGAGGAATTTATTAGAGAGAAAATATTTTACCACTTCCATTGATCTTAACCGATTTTGGCCGTGAGTTCTCAGCAGAAAAAGTATAGAAATCTAAGATTATCGAGGAATTTGAGAAATAATAAGCCTATAACACACCTCAGATATTGTTCTGCCGTTTGTGCATATTATATTTGCATGAAATATCTTGATTTTTAATCCTATTAATGTCAAAATCCGACGGGAAAAAATGAGTTCATTTTATTTATATAGAGAAGAGAAGAGATTATTTCATCATAAATATTTATGTATAATAATCTGAAAAAAAGTCTAAATAACATTTTACTGCTGCCATATTTACCTGAATTGGATTTATATTTTTAATTCTGGAAAATGGAAACTTAATTCAAAGATTTAATCGCTGGCGGCCACTACTTTTAATTTTTTTTTTTTTTTTTTTGCATCAAAACGATTTTTACTTGTTTAAAAACATTTTATTATACAGAAAATTGGCAAATACTTAAATAAAACTTTTTTTTCATAATAGGAATGTTTGGTTTGTTTTACAATAAACTTTAAAACGTTTATTTGGTTCGAAAAACAAGTAGTGTCAAACGTTACTTGAGAATAAAAAAAAATGACCGCCACGATACGGTCATATATTTCGAGTCTCGATAATGACTTAAAAATAAATAATAAAACAAATTACTGGTAGAAATCAATCCAATAAAAGTTACTGGCCGTGCTGAAATAATAACATTATTATTTAGAAAGCCACCATTAACATAAAGGGGAGGTTCTTTGTTAACTATTCTTACTTTCACCTAACAATTTAATAAATAGACAAACTTAGGAAATTGAAACTCTCGCTGGAAATTATATTACTGATAATGTTTAATATCAGGAAAAGGATCTGACCAAACACCGTTTGCTGCTAACTTTGAATAGAGTATTGCTTAGTTTGTCAATATTTATGAAATTATCATTGCTTTTGTTTTGCTTTTGTTTCATTATGTTTTTCCCCAATTCGCAGTTATAACTTTTTTGTTGTAAAATAAAATTAGATATTACCAGCAGAGAGACCCTACATTGTCCAGGATTGAATGATGATCAACGGGTGTTTCACATTCCCATATTTTTATTGTCAGCGAAATCGAAATCGGTGAAATCTTTCATTTTTCAATCAAATAGATTGAATGCTCTAGTTGGAGAGCCATTGCACAGGAAGGAAGTTTCACATGTTCTTAGCAATGTCTTAGTTCATAATACATTGTAGTTTACACTGCAAAGTAGAGAACCTAATGTTGATTTTACAAAATTATTTTTTATGTAATGACTTGAATTAAAGTTTAAAGTACAAAAGTCAATTATCATCGTTCAATTGTGCTCCAAACAGAACATATATTTCAAACGCGCCCCTACCATATCAAAGAACCCACTGTTGATTTTATATGCTTGGTTTTCTGCCCTGTGCTGTGATAATGGCTTTTCAAGGGTTATAAATTTTGATGAACAGTCAACAGAATAGAGAAAAAAAGAGAGTGGATATAACAGCAATAAAATTTTATAGACTTTATCTCTGCTTCTCTAAAGACTTTTCACACTGGCTTGTAAAACAATCTTTCAAGTTAAGAAAAAGCATTTTCAGTTTTACATTGATTGTGATTAACCCCTATTTAAAAAGCTTAGTCCCGCCGCTACCAGTATAAATGTATACTAAAAATATTTATTTATTTATTTTGGTGGGAGGTATTAATCCGATTTGAAACTAGAGGAATGAGAACTTAGCACTTCTTGAACAGTCCTACTTTTTATCTATATATTCACTTTTGCCATTTATTCTGGTGCCATTTTTACCTAAATTCGAAAAAACTTATGTATTTATAACAATGTTATAAGGGATACCGGAAAATCTGACCCCAAACCAATAAGTTTTTTTTTCTTAAACCTTAAGGATTTTTTTCATTAAAAGGAATAGACTGGCAAATATTTTTGTATGAAGTTTTATTGATTGAATTTCTAACTCTGAATAAATTTATTATTGGCAGACAATTTATTGATATTTTTAGCTATCTTATGGAAAATATTTTTTCATTAAAAATGTAGGAATACACTATTTTGAATAGGGGTAAACGTGGTAATGTGGTGAGTGAAATGATTCTAGCTAAGAGTAACATAGTGTAAGATATAGGATGATCAGCGATCTCTACTTTCCCAAATTTTTGCTGACGTTGTTCCTTGTTATATTTTTTAGCAAATAAATAATTCAAAATCTAGTACCAATTTTGATACTACATTTTATCTTTTCTGTCCTCAGTCAGTGAAAAAGAAATTCTTCTAGAGTGACACAATTTTTATTTTTATCCCAACTTAGAATGATCCTTCTTGTAGAGCTGGATTCTGTACATTATAAAATAACCCTGTGTCTAAATCTGCCTCACCGGGAACATAAGTAAATAGAATGACACATAATTAACAACACCCGTAACTAAACCATTTCCTTCCAAAATAAGATTCTACCTTTTTAGGCGATTATGTGTGACTAAACATTAAAAAAAAAAAAAAAAAAACTTGACAGAAAAAAAATAAAAACGAAAATAATTATTTTAGAATTTGGACTAAAGTATCAGTTTCTTCTATAAATTTAATTTTTTACTATTAATCCAAAGTCTGACAGAAATGATTATAAAACCACACTCAATCATTTTAAATAATTAACATTACTCCACCCTAAAAAAGAAAAACATCCAGAAAACTGCCTTAAAATACTAGAATAGCTCAGAAATCCGGGTCTTCTTTTACTTCTAAAATAATTCATGTTTCCTTCCTGGCAAATTTCATAGGTAATTACATAGGTAATTTCATAGGGTGTCCATACGCAAATTTCATAGGTAATTTCATAGGTAATTCCATAGGCAAATTTCATAGGTAATTTCATAGGCAAATTTCATAGGCAAATTTCATAGGTAATTTCATAGGTAATTTCATAGGCAAATTTCATAGGCAAATTTCATAGGTAATTTCATAGGTAAATTTCATAGGCAAATTTCATAGGCAATTTCATAGGCAAATTTCATAGGTAATTTCATAGGTAATTTCATAGGCAAATTTCATAGGCAAATTTCATAGGCAAATTTCATAGGCAAATTTCATAAGCAAATTTCATAGGCAAATTTCATAGGTAATTGCTTGAAAAAAACTAGAATCTCAGTTTTGTTTAGCTGGATTTGTTGAAGACTTTCACATAATACTACAGCAATTGGCCTTTTGGCCAAGATCAAAGTGTAGATACTAGCTGGGAGAAACTTCTGACTTTGTTTAGTTCTGGAGTGACAAGGATGACCAACGACCCCCAAAATCCCCCCTTTTGAGTTGGCCATGTGCCTAAGTTTTTTGTTCATCGTTGATTTTGACTGTATTTTTTAACATGAATAAAAGATTTAATATCTCAAAGTGTAGTATCTGTTCTTTAGATGCGGCACTTCCATTTCTCGTTCTCTTTCAATGCTGAATAAATCCTTCACGATTGAGACAATTTTTATTTTTGTACCTTTTCTCCAAGTTAAAAAACGACCCTGGTGTCTAACCCTGTCCCGTGGGGAGGCATTGTAAATAGGTACAATAGTTTTTTTATATAGTGAACTAATCCACTTAACTTGTATATTTATATGAAAGTATAAGTTTTAATATGAAATGAAATATAAGAAAAACATCTCAGTAAACTATATTTTAAATTTCTTTCAAATATTTAAAAAATATATATATGCACTTACATTTTTGTTGGCAGATATTTTTAATCTTCATCTGTATATTTGCAGTTGAAAGAAATATAAACTTAACAGACAAAATTGTTTCAATTAAAACCATAAGTCGTTTATTGCGATTTAAGTTTTTGGCCTTTTATCTCCATATTGAGAACTTGCTTTTATGATAAGTAAACACTACTTAACAGACAGGAGATACAGAAATCAAAGAAACGCAGCGCCAAAACGTGTCTAGCTTGGAAGTGTGAAAAATCTCAAAGTCAACTAATTCATTGAAATTTTTTCAGATTTATCAATGCTGACAGACTTGGCAAAAGCTCTTTACTTTTTTCTTTTTTGGCACCAGTGAAATTTACATGTTTATGTTATTATGATGATTTTAATACAACTGTGGTTTTTGGAGAGGCCATAAAATGTAGAGATATTGTGGTGGTATTCAATATATGATGTCCATTTTTGTTGTATTTATAAGCTTCTTAAAAGAAATATTAAAAGTTTTAATGCTTCACAAATTGATAAAAGTTCCATTATCGTATTTTAATTATAAGGTAAAGCTAGAAGAAGCTAGAACATTCTAACTCAAGGTAAATAAAGCCCCCAAAAAAGCATTGTTTTTTTTTTCTTTACATAGGCATCACCACTTATCAAGACCAAGAGGCCACTCGAGGATAAGAGTTAAAGAGTGTACAGTAGAAATTGAACAATATAGTAATCGTTAGTAATGGAAATTTGGTAAATTTGTAAACTTATATGGAATGGCTAATCAAAAACTTGTTTACGTTAGACTTGAAGACAATCATATTGTAGTCAGCTGGAAAGTAGGAATACGGAAGACAATTACATAGGCTTGCAGTTCTAAGAAAGAAGCTTTGCTCATGGAATCTACGTTTAGGTTTAGGCACAGATAAAGAGTGGGAGAAATTATTGATAGTGTTTTCTGCTAGACGGGTGATTCTGGTGAAAGTTTGGTGAGGGGGTACATAGATTGGAGCTCAGCCGAGCACTTGCCATGAAAATAACGATAAAGGAGAGACAAACTCGCAACATCTCTTTTGTGAGAAAAAGGTTGCAGGGAAGAGAAAAGGACATCCCCTACGATGCTACGAAGTCTATTTTGAACTCTATCAAGGCAGGATAAGTCCTTTCTAGCAGCTCCTGCCCAAATGTGGCAACAGTACTCAATTCTTGGACGTACCTGGCTCTTATATAGATAGAGAATTGTATCAGCAGTGAGATATCTACTGGATCGATAAAAGGATCCTACCATTTTTCCAGCGGCCTTGGCAACAGATTTAATGTATGTGTTCCATTTAAGATCAGGAGTAAAGGTCAAGCCCAGAAGCTTGTCAAAACATGAGGCCTCCCCAAGACGCAAGCCATTCATTTTAATTGATGCCAGATGGGGATCAGTGCATTGATGATGCAAAGATAAAAGCTTGGTTTTAGATGCATTAAAAGTAACAAGCCACCTCTTTTCCCATTGTACCACTTGCTCAAGATCAGAGGAGAGAGAATCAGAGAGAACTTGGTTGTTTACGGTCTTAGATGTACTACCATAGATAGCAGTGTCATCAGCATAAATGTCTACAAATGGTGTAAGGATGTGATTTGGAAGATCATTAATTTAGATCAGGAAGAGAGTTGGGCCCAGTTAAATTAAAAGTAATAAACAAGAATACAGAATCCTACAAAGATGACCCCCCCCCCACCTCCAACAAAATTTAAGTACCCGGCATTAAATGTGTACTTATAGAAAAGTTTAATTGTTTTAATTTGAAATGGAGCAACAGACTTATATTAAGTAGATATAAATAAGTCCCTCAACCAAATTTTTTTTCTAACCTCTTCATCCTCTAACCTTTTAATTTTTAACCTTTCCTTTTGTTTTAAATGGAGAGTAGATAATGCACTGTGGATGTGTTATCGGCAGCTCCAGTAACTCTCACTTCTCCTTATTTGTCCCTCATTCCTCATTTCCAATGACTGATTTTTCCGATAAAGCTACTTTCAAGGTCGGTAGTACTTGCGTGAACAGTAGCCTGAGATGTTGGAAATTTTCTGTTTCTATGTCTATCCTTGTGGCCATGTCACTAGTAAGGGTGCTGAAGGTAAAGGTTTCATCTGGGCTGACGTTATCTGCCTGATAGTCAGGGACCCGAACCTTGGATTAACCACTAAGGAGGCCGTCCTATCAACAGGTGCAAAGTACTGAGGCTGCTGTATTGCCATTTGGTGAATGGATTCTGGAGCATGCAGTACTTTCTGGTGGGGCCTCTTGATGCCATACTAGTGGGTAATTGTTATGGCTTTATCTTATGATGTGCTACAAAAAAAAATTTTCCTGTCTTTTTCTCTTACTTTCCGTCTCTAACCTGCTCTAACCAAGTCTGTCGATCTGTTCCACATACCCAAAAACTTCAGCATGAATTATCTCCAGAAAAAAACAAAAACATGAATAAACCTAGAACCCCATCCTCCAACGTAGACCCCTACTACCATGTCTTCTCTAACATCAGGGGTCTACGTTCAAACCTTCCAGAGGTTGAAACCCAATTGCAGGAGATGAGACCGGACACATTGTTCCTAAGAGAAACTGGCATAGGGTCGAAAACTTCCCTAGATGAGTTCATAATTAATGGATACTCTAACTTAACATCTAAATCTGACCCCCAAGATCGCCACGGGCATGGAATATGTGTCTACATTAAAGATGGCTTTCCGTGTGGCAGGGATATCTCCAGAGAAGACCCTAATTTACCTTATATGTGCCTCCGAGTTGCACTTGCTTACACCACTGCATTTATATTTGCCATTTATCGCCCCCACAACAGTGGAGTTACTATCTGTAAGAGCATATCTGAGAAAATTGCCACATCCTTCGGCTAACATTCACATCTGTGGTAACTTCAATGTCCACAATGTGAAATAGCTGACCCATTCAAACAAGACAGATAATGAGGGGAGGTTCTGTCATGAATTCTCCATTGCCTATGACCTCACTCAGATTGTTTATGAACCCACCCATGTGCCTGATACTACTGGTCAGTATGCAAGCCTTCTAGACCTTTTTCTCACAACTTCCCCTGAGCTATGTTCATGTTACATTCTATCTCCTCTGGGGTCGTCCGACATCTTGGTTGTATCAGTAAAGATAAAAATGAAATGCAACAAGTCTTCAGACGTACCTCTCCACCATACAGTATATCGACACACTGTGGCTGACTGGGATAGCTTCCATACATTCATATCTGATCTACCTCTGCATTCCATATTTAAAAAAGATGTGTCCTCTATAGTATCAGACCTGACCGAATGGTTAATTGGATCCTCACTGTTTTTTTACTTCTTCTTTACTTTTTCATTGCCTTTGGGTTCATTTTTTTCACTCTAGATGTCAACCTGAAACAGTTTTACTTACTGTGATTAACAAAAATATGCCCTCCTTCTGGGGTGGAGCATAAACGAACTTAATATAACTTTTAATATATATATATATATATATATATATATATATATATATACACACACACACACACACACACACACAATCTAAGGTTATTATTTTCCAGATGTTAAGTAACTAGTTTAGCGAGGTTAATACGAGGGTGCTCAATACCGAAGTAGAGAAGGGTACACTCTTTATTTGTTTTTACATAAGCAGTAATATGTTGCTACACATTTATGAGCATATTTCGGTCAACTAGTAACCAATAACTAGAGACCTCTTCAGGCGATACAGCTTATATGAAAGGAAAGTCTGCTTTCGTGTAAGTTGTATTGCCTGAAAAGGTAACTAGTTGACTGAAACATGCTCATAGATGTGTAGCAACATATTACTGCTTATGTAAACACAAATAAAGAGTGTATACACATTATATATGTGTGTGTGTGTGTGTATATATATGTATATATATATATATATGTAAACATATATATATGTATATATGCATATATATACACACACATATATATATATACATACATACACACATATATACATATACGTATATATATCTATAAATAGATACATATATACATACAAATATGATGATTAATTGAAATTGGAATCGAGAATCAGAAAAAACAGTCTTTTGGGGATATTGGATTAGGTATCAGAATCGAAAAATTTTTAGCCTATTTTCCTTAAATTACCTTTTTTTATTTGATTTTTTTTTTTTTTAAATCTTCCACTGTTTATAGTAATAAGGAAATAATAAATATTTATTGATTTAAACTTCCAGTAAGACTACAATCTCTAGATCACCCACTCACAAGTGTGTCTTTACGTTTGAGGAAAAAATTAAGGTGTGTTTTTTATGGTAATCAGGACAAAATAACACTTTTATAGGTAAGTATTTAGAGATTTATAAAGAATCGGAATCAGAATCAGTAATTGTATTGGAATTGGGAATTTCGTAGGGAATCAGGAAAAATATTGGAATCGACTCATCACTAATATATGTATATATATATATATATATATATATATATATATATATATATATATATATATATTATTCAAACACGGTAGTTAGTCTACCTATATAGTTAAGTGGCAGTTTTAGTCATTTAGAACTGCTTTAAAACTTCACCGCTCACTCATATTTCAATTAAATTTCAAACAATTTTTACAGTTTATAGATCACCTTCTCAGCTATATTGTGAAAAATGTTTTTTCAATTTTCGTTCAGAAAAACAAAATTTATGATGCATTTACTGGTATCTAAAATTGTAAAAATTCGTAAGGAGGTGAGTGAAGATTTTTATGACTGGTTTCAATAGCAACCACGCCACTTCAGCGACTAGTATTGCTACTAATTCCCTGCTCTCGTGAAAAGAGAAGTAACAAGTGAAACAGAGAGAATAGAAGCATACATTGTTATTACATCTGTGTATGTTATGTTTATGTGGGCAAAAAAAATAAGACTGCAGTTAAACAAAGAACAAGTAAATTTACTGAAAGCTTGGAAAAATCAAATTTTTTTTGTTTACATAGGCATCACCACTTATCAAGGCCAAGAGGCCACTCGAGGATAAGGGTTAAAGAGTGTACAGTAGAAATTGAACAATATAGTAATCGTTAGTAAGAAAACGCATTGTGGATGCGTTATCGGCAGCTCCAGTTACTCTCGCTTCTTCTTATTTGTCCCTCAGTCCTCATTTTTTTAAATGAGTGATTTTTCGGACAAAGGGAGAAGAAAAAGCTGTTTTCTAGGTTGGCAGTATTTTTGCGAACAGTTGGCTGAGATGGCGGAAATTTTCTGTTTCTATGTCTATCCTTGTAGCCATGTCACTAGTAAGAGTGCTGGAGGTAAACGTTTTGTCTGGGCTGACGTTATCCGCCTGATAGTCAGGGACCCGAACCTTGGATTAACCACTAAGGAGGCTGTCCTATCAGCAGGTGCAAAGTACTGGGGCTGCTGTATTGCCATTTGGTGAATGGATTCTGGACCATGCAGTAGCTTCTGGTGGGGCCTCTCGATGCCATACTAGTGGGTAATTGTTACGGCTTTACCTTATCATTAACTACAAATAAAAAAAAATAAAAAATTCTTCGTTTCTTTTTCTCTCTTAATTTCCCCTCTCTGTCCTGCTCTAAGTAAATCTGTCGACCTAGTCCACAAATTCCAAAATTTCATCATGACAAGTTTCAAGAAAAAATACACGATTAAACCCGGTTCCCCAACTTCCAACGTAGACCCCTACTACCATGTCTCCTTCTCCAACATCAGGGGTCTTCGTTCTAACCTTCCAGAGGTTGAAACCCAATTACAGGAGACTAAACCAGACCTTTTATTTTTAAGTGAAACTGGCATTGGACAGGCTATTTCCCTAGATGAGTTTGCAATTTCAGGATACTCTAACTTAACTTCTAAATCTGACCTCCAAGATCGCCATGGGCATGGAATATGTGCCTATATTAAAGATAGCTTTCCATGTGGGAGGGACATCTCCAGGGAAGATCCTAACTTACCCTATATGTGCTTCCGGGTTGCTTTAGCTCACACTACTGCATTTATATTTACTCTCTATCGCCCCCACAACAGTGGAGTTACTATCTTTCAAAGCATATCTGAGAAAATTGACCAAGTCCTTTCTACTTATCCTTCAGCTAACATTCATATATGTGGAGACTTCAATGTTCACAACGTTGAATGGTTGACCCACTCAAACAAGACCGATGATGAGGGGAGGTTCTGTCATGATTTCTCCATTGCCTATGACCTCACTCAGATTGTTCAGGAACCTACCCGTGTGCCCGATAATGATGGCCAGTATGCGAGCCTACTAGACCTTTTTCTCACAACTTGCCCTGAACTATGTTCAGTTTCTGTTCTGTCGCCTCTTGGATCTTCCGACCACTCTGTTGTATCAATTAAGATAAAAATGAAATGTAATAAGTCCCCAGATGTACCTCTTCATCGTACAGTATATCGATACACTAAGGCTGACTGGGATAGCTTCCGTACATTTATATCTGATCTACCTCTGCATTCCATGTTTAAAA
Organism: Euprymna scolopes; assembly: GCF_053919585.1. Classification (NCBI taxonomy): domain Eukaryota; kingdom Metazoa; phylum Mollusca; class Cephalopoda; order Sepiida; family Sepiolidae; genus Euprymna; species Euprymna scolopes. Next base: position 91,279,460 of record NC_136511.1, on the reverse strand, counting down.
AGGATGTGTCCTCTATAGTATTAGACCTAACCGAATGGTTAATTGTAGGTATTGACCATTTCATACCCTCTAAAAAGTTTCAGAAAAAACCTAACAGCCAGCCATGGTTCTCTCCAGAATGTGCTGCTGCCATTGCGCACAGAAATCACTTTTTCCACTGCTTCAAACGTAATAGATGTATGGAAACTAAAGCCGTTTTCAGGACTGCCAGCAACCATTGTAAGAAAGTAATAAGGAACGCAAGAGAGTTGTATGCTCAATCTGTTAAGTCCAAAGTAGCTGAGCAGCGGCTTGGTTCCCACCAGTTTTGGCAAATAGCAAATAGAATCCTGAACAGAAGCGTGTGCTCCATCCCAACTATTATCAATGGACCTGAGGTAATCTCGTCAGCATCAGACAAAGCCAAACTCTTTGTCAAGAACTTTGCAGCAAATTCTACCCTTTGCGACCAAGACCGCCAACCCCCAATATTTCCTCCTGTATCAGAAAACACGCTATGTGATATACGTATATCTGTACGTGATGTTGCGAAGCTAATCAAAAACCTTGATTCGAGTAAAGCAACTGGCCCTGATGGTATTCCAATTATAGTACTCAAAAAACTTCAACCTGAATTAGCGCCCATACTTACAAAACTGTTTAAACGTTGTCTTAAGGAGAATAGTTTCCCATCTCCCTGGAAAACCTCATCAGTATGCCCTGTATTTAAGAATTCAGGTGATCGCTCATCCCCCTCTCAGTACAGGCCAATAAGTCTCCTGTGCGTCATGAGTAAGTTGCTAGAATCTGTGTTAAATACAGAAGTAATCAAACATCTCAACAAAAATAACCTTCTTAGTGACACTCAATATGGTTTCCGTTCTGCTAGATCTACAGCAGATGTCATTACAGTTATATCGCATAGGATTAGCGAATCTCTCGACGGTGGCAATCTTTCTAGAGCAATTGCTCTTGACATATCTAAAGCCTTTGATAGGGTATGGCATAAAGGTTTACTTCATAAGATCGCTAGCTATGGTATAGCTGGAAAAGTCTTCTCAATTATTAAATCATTTCTTTCTGATAGGTTCATAAGAGTAGTAGTTGAGGGGCAAAAATCAGAAGCTCACAGTATTAATGCCGGTGTCCCTCAGGGATCCATCCTGGGCCCAACTCTTTTCCTGATCTACATTAATGATCTTCCAAATCATATCCTTACATCATTTGTAGACATTTATGCTGACGACACTACCATTTATGGTACCACATCTAAGACAGTAAACGACCAAGTTCTCTCCAATTCTCTCTCCTCTGATCTTGAGCACGTAGTACAATGGGGAAAGGAGTGGCTGGTTACTTTTAATGCATCTAAAACCAAGCTTCTCTCTTTACATCATCAACATTCTAATCCACATTTGTCATCAATTGAAATGAATGGCTCTCGTCTTCAGGAGGCCTCAAGTTTTGACAAGCTTCTGGGCTTGACCATTACTCCTGATCTTAAATGGAACACGTATATCAAATCTGTTGCCAAGGCCGCTGGAAAAATGGTGGGATCTTTCTATCGATCCAGTAGATATCTCACTGCTGATGCTATTCTCTACCTATATAAGAGCCAGGTACGTCCAAGGATGGAATACTGTTGCCACATCTGGGCAGGAGCTGCTAGAAAGGACTTGTCCTGCCTTGATAGAGTTCAAAATAGACTTCGTAGCCTTGTAGGAGATGTCCTTTTCTCCTCCTTGCAACCTCTATCTCACAGAAGAGATGTTGCGAGTTTGTCTCTGATGTATCGTTATTTTCATGGAAAGTGTTCAACTGAGCTTCAATCTTTGGTCCCCCCTCGCCAAACTTTCACAAGAAACACTCGTCTAGCTGTAAACACTATCAATAATTTCCCCCACTCTTTATCTGTGGCTAAACCTAAACGTAGATTCCATGAACAAAGCTTCTTTCTTAGAACTGCACGCCTGTGGAATTGTCTTCCGTTTTCCTGCTTTCCGGCTGACTACAATATGGTTGTGTTCAAGTCTAAAGTAAATAAGTTCTTGATGAGCCGTTCCATATAAGTTATTAAATTTACCAAATTTTCATTACTAATGATTACTATATTGACCAATTTCTACTGTACACTCTTTAACCCTTATCCTTGAGTGGCCTCTGGGCCTTGATAATGTGGTGATGCCTTTGTAAAAAAAAAAAAAAAAAAAAAAAAAAAAAAAAATTCGGTAAATTTGTTAACTTATATGGAACGGCTAATCAAGGACTTGTTTACGTTAAACTTGAAGACAACCATATTGTAGTCAGTTGGAAAGCAGGAAAACGGAAGACAATTCCACAGGCGTGCAGTTCTAAGAAAGAAGCTTTGTTCATGGAATCTATGTTTAGGTGTAGGCACGGATAAAGAGTGGGGGGAATTATTGATAGTGTTTTCAGATAAACGAGTGTTTCTTGTGAAAGTTTGGCAAGGGGAGACCATAGACTGAAGCTCAGTCGAACACTTTCCATGAAAATAACGATAAAGGAGGGACAAACTCGCAACATCTCTTCTGAGATAGAGGTTGCGGGGAAGAGTAAAGGACATTTTTTACAAGGCTACGAAATCTACTTTAAACTCTATCAAGACAGGACAAGTCCTTTCTAGCAGCTCCTGCCCAGATGTGGCAACAGTGTTCCATCCTTGGACATACCTGGCTCTTATATAGATAGAAAATTGCATCAGCAGTGAGATATCTACTAGATCAATAGAAGGATCCCACCATTTTTCCTGCGGCCTGGCAACAGATTTGATGTACGAGTTCCATTTAAGATCAGGAGTAAAGGTCAAGCCCAGAAGCTTGTCAAAACTTGAGGCCTCCTCAAGACACAAACCATTCATTTCAATTGATGCCAGATGGTGATAAGAACGTTGATGATATAAAGAGAGAAGCTTCATTTTAGATGCATTAAAAGTAATTAGCCACTCCTTTCTCCATTGTACCACGTGCTCAATATCAGAGGAGAGAGAATCGGGGAGAACTTGATCATTTACTATTTAGATGTACTACCATGAATGGTAGTGTCATCAGCATGTGATTTGGAAGATCATTAATGTAGATCAGGAAAAGAGTTGGGCCCAGGATGGACCCCTGAGGGACACCACATTAATACTGTGAGCTTCTGATTTTTGCCCCTCAACTACTACTCTTATGAACCTATCAGAAAGAAATGATTTAATAATTGAGAAGACATTTCCAGCTATACCATAGCTAGAGATCTTATGAAGTAAACCTTTATGCCATACTCTATCGAAGGCCTTAGATATGTCAAGAGCAATTGCCCTAGAAAGGTTGCCTCTGTCGAGAGATTTGCTAATGCAATGAGATATAACTGTAAGCACATCTGCTGTAGATCTAGCAGAACGGAAACCATATTGTGTGTCACTAAGAAGGTTATTTTTGCTGAGATGGTTTATTACTTCTGTATTTAACACAGATTCCAGCAACTTACTCATGACGCACAGGAGACTTATTGGCCTGTACTGAGAGGGGGATACGCGATCACCTGAATTCTTAAATACAGGGCATACTGATGAGATTTTCCAGGGTAATGGGAAGCAATTCTCCTTAAGACAACGTTTAAACAGTTTTGTAAGTATGAGCGCTAGCTCTGGTTGAAGTCTTTTGTGTACTATAATTAGAATACCTTCAGGGCCAGTTGATTTACTGGAATCAAGGTTTTTGATTAGCTTGGCAACATCACGTACAGATATACGTATATCACATAGCGTGTTTTCTGATACAGGAGGAAATATTGAGGGTTGGCGGTCTTGGTCGCAAAGGGTAGAATTAGTTGCAAAGTTCTTGGCAAGGAGTTTGGCTTTGTCTGATGCTGACGAGATTACCTCAGGTCCATTGATGATAGTTGGGATAGAGCACATGTTTCTGTTCAGGATTCTGTTTGCTATTTTCCAAAACTGGTGGGAACCAAGCCGCTGCTCAGCTACTTTGGACTTGACGGACTGAGCATATAACTCTCTTGCGTTCTTTATTATTTTCTTACAATTGTTGCTGGCAGTCCTGAAAGCGGCTTTAGTTTCCATACATCTATTACGTTGGAAGCAGTGGAAAAAGTGATTTCTGTGCGCAATAGCAGCAGCACATTCTGGAGAGAACCATGGCTGGCTGTTAGGTTTTTGCTGGAACTTTTTTGAGGGTATGAAACGGTTTATACCTACAATTAATCATTCCGTCAGGTCTGATACTATAGAGGACACATCCTTTTTAAACATGGAACGCAGAGGTAGATCCGATATAAATGTACGGAAGCTATCCTAGTCAGCATTAGTGTATCGATATACTGTACGATGGAGAGGTACATCTGGGGATTTATTACATTTCATTTTTATCTTAAGTGATCAGAAGATCCAAGAGGAGACAGAACAAAAACTGAACATAGTTCAGGGCAAGTTGTGAGAAAAAGGTCTAGTAGACTCGCATACTGGCCGTCATTGTCGGGCACACGGGTGGGTTCGTGAACAATCTGAGATCATAAGCAATGGAGAAATCATGACAGAACCTCCCCTCGTCATCGGTCTTGTTTGAGTGGGTCAACCATTTCACATTGTGAACACTGAAGTCTCCACATACGTGAATGTTAGCTGAGGGGTACTCAGATAGGACATGGTCAATTTTCTCAGTTATGCTATTGAAGATAGTAATTCCACTGTTGTGGGGACGATGCAAATATAAACGCAGTAGTGTGAGCAAGTGCAACCTGGAAGCACATGTAAGGTAAATTAGGATCTTCTCTAGAGATGTCTTTACTACATGGAAAGTCGTCTTTAATGTAGGCACATACTCCATGATCATGGCGATTTTGAGGGTCAGATTTAGAGGTTAAGTTAAAGTATCCTTTAATTATGAACTCATCTAGGGAAGAAGTCGGTCTAATACTAGTTTTGCTTAGAAATAATAGATCTGGCTTGGTCTCCTGTAATTGGGTTTCAACCTCTGGAAGGTTGGAACGTAGACCCCCTGATGTTGGAGAAGGAGACATGGTAGTGGGGGTCTATGTTGGAAGTTGGAGATCTGGGTTTAATCGTGTATTTTTTATTGAAACTTGTCATGATGGAATTTTGGAATTTGTGAACTAGGTCGTCAGATTTGGTTAGAGCAGGACAGAGAGGGGAGACTAAGAGAGAAAAAGAAATGAAGAAATTTTTTTTTTTTTTTAGAACATGAGCTGTAACAATTACCGATTAATATGGCATCGAGAGGCCCCACCAGAAGCTACTGCATGCTCCAGAATCCATTCACCAAATGGCAATACAGCAACCCCAGTACTTTGCACCTGCTGACAGGACAGCCTCCTTAGTGGTTAATCCAAGGTTCGGGTCCTTGACTATCAGGTGGATAACGTCAGCCCAGAATAAAACGTTTACCTCCAGCACCCTTACTAGTGACATGGCTACAAGGATAGACATAGAAACAGAAAATTTCCGTCACCTCTGCCGACTGTTCGCATAAAATACTGCCAACCTAGAATACAGCTTTTTCTTCTCCCTTTGTCAGAAAAATCACTCATTTAAAAAATGAGGACTGAGGGACAAATAAAGAGAAGTGAGAGTAATGGGAGCTGCCGATAACGCATCCACAATGCGTTTTCTACTCTGCATTAAAAAAAAAAAAAAAAATTATTAAAAGTCCAACTAGCGTGTTTTTGGTGATAGATTCCCCTCTCACGAATTAAAAATGAATACAATTACCTAATCTATCTTTAAGATCAGCTTGGTAGATAAATAAACAACATTTATGGATGAGAAAAACTCTAGCATTTAATAAAGCAATCAGAAAATAAATATATAAATTAAATACTGAAATAAAATGTAGTTATTAATATTTGAATCTAAAGATACAAATAGGATTAATATAGAAGTCACGTATCTAAAAAAAAAAAACATTTCAGTCTCCAAAACTGCAAACTGTAGAAGAGAATTTTAGCTTTAATAACAGCGTTCCAAAGATTTTTTTCATGGATTACAATAGAAAAATGCGAGCATGAAAAGTAATATCGTTAAGCTTAAACATGGAAAAGAAAAGCACAAGATATTTTACTAAAAAATATAATAAATTCATAACTTAAAATATTGCAGCATTAAGAATTAAAAGAAAATTCAATTTAACATATAATCAATTCTTAATGCTGCAATATTTTAAAGTATAAATTTATTATATTTTTTACTAGAATATCTTGTGCTTTTCTTTGCCATGTTAAAGCTTAACTATATTACTTTTCATGCTCGCATTTTTCTATACATATATATATATATATATATATATATATATACTAGCATGGGTGCGCGGCGTTGCCCGGGTGTTTGGAGGTGTGTGTTAAGCAAAAGAAAAATAAAAAGTGGTAGTAGGAAGACAAGCTCGAACCCGTATTGTGAAGGAGGAAAAGAACAGGAAAAAAAACCTGCTTCCTTTGCTGCTACGACCACTGCCAAACCGGAAGTGCCATAGGTTTAAATTAAGGCTAGACAATCAAACAGAGGGGAAGGCTTTCGAAAATATCGGCGAAAAAAGTGACCCATCCCTGTAGAAAAGTGCCCAGTTGAGGGTGAAGAAATTAATGTTTTTAGCCAATTTTTTGGTATTTGTCGTCTGAAAGGTCGAACTTCAAAACGATACTGATCTTGTGAAAATCCATCGGCTCTGTCGAAAGTTTTAGGCAGACATGCAAACATACATGCATACATTTATATATTGGTTGCTCAAATTTCCGACCAAAACTGATTAAAAAGCTTGCCCTATCTCTGCATACCCTTTACGTAAAATTTCAAATGTTTAAACCAGAAATTGTCAGAGTAATTTGGTAGAGACCGCAGACCCCTATTATGACCCCTTAACATTTATTGTTTTCGGCTCAAATTAAGTTATTAAGTTAGATCCATGTCCAAGGAACCTATATCTAAAATTTCAATTGTTTAGACCCAAAATTGGCGGAGGAGTTTGCTAGAGTTCTCAAAAGTTAAATCGTTGAACCATGACCCCTTAATAGCCAAATTTCTGGCCGAAAACGAATTACAAAGATTTTCCCAAATCTTAATACCCTGTATATCAAATTTCGAGTTTGTAGACTAAAAATTGACAGAGTTATTGTGTAGGAAAATGTACACAGACAGACACACACAGACACGTTCACTTTTATATATATATATATATATATATATATATATATATATATATATATATATATATATAAATATATATATATATATGTGTGTGTGTGTGGGTGCGCATGTGTGTTTATATATATATATATATATATGCTTATATATACATATATGTGTATATATATGTTTATATATATATATATGTATATATATTTTTATATATATATACATATATGCACCCCCCGCCCCACATACACATATCAAATATTTATTTTCTAGAGGTAAATGTTAATCTATAGCTACATTCATAATGAATAATGGGTTGATTAAGTATTTTGCATTTAAGTTTGGATATTTCTGATTGTATTGAAAAGAAAGAAATCCAAAATAGGTTTTAAAAAAATCCAGTCTATAAGCATCGAATGATGCACTGCATCATTTAATCTGAATAAAAGAAGGATGAATCGCGTTCTTTATAAGATTTTCTCTTTTCTATTGCTCTTATTCTCGTTTCAAGAATGCCAGACGATTGAAATAGTTCGGAAATTATTTTTCGACAAAGAAGGCCATATTTCTGAGTGGTATTTTAATTGTATATGACATCTCTTAGCATTTCCACATCAGATCTTAGTTTGCTTGTTTGGCACCATGGATTCAATCACTGGCTATGTAATCGGCCAGAAGCAATGTGATCTGTAGAAATTGAGCTAATACCGAGATCTGTTGCAGTGCTTAGGGGACATATTGCCTTTTATTTTCTGTCTCTCTAAAAGGTTATTAGAATAAGATATAGAGACGTCTTTAACAGCTAACAACATATTTAAAAAAAACATTTTTCGACTTTTTAGATTTTATTTGGTTTCAATTCAACTTGGAGAAAAATATGATTCTTCATTCTTACTTCTTTTTAAACTTACATCAGCTGGATTATACCGTGGCTAAACAAATTTATATATACATATATATCGATAGATAGATAGATAGATAGATATAGATATGGATAGAAAGATAGATAGGTAGATTAATAGATATATGAGAAAGAGACAACGTTTATATATATATATATATATATATATATATATATATATATATATATATATATATAGAGAGAGAGAGAGAGAGAGAGAGAGAGAGAATTGGTTCTATAATAATAAATAAGAAATCGGCATAAAAGATTAAAATATCATATGTAAGTGTATTTTACAACCACGTTGCTCGGTCGTAAAATACACTTAATTTTACGCTTACATATACATTTGTGTGTGTGTGTGTAATCGTAAAACTTCTACGCTATCTTTCGCTGATAGGGTGAAACTCCTCAAAACTTTTCAGCACGAAAGTCTCTCTATTCCATAAAAGATGGAAATGCTTAATTCTGGTTAAAAAAGACTAAAAAATTAAAAGTAAAAAAAAAAAAAACATGAAATAGAAAAAACACACACAAAAAAAAGAAAACCACATACACACACAAAAAAAAGAAAACCACATACACACACAAAAAAAAAAAAAAAGAAAACCACGAAAAAAAAAGAAAAAACAAAGAAAACCACAAATTACTCGGTTCAGATTGGATGCATGGATTCAACTTATGCAACCTACCAATATCCACGTTCTCTAGAAAAGCAGAATCATTTTCATCAGAAACAGAGAATTTGATTTCAAACCTCCAAACAGAATTTACAGATATGTTTGCACCTGGTCTGGGGAAATGTACGAAAATAATCAGTCGTCCTGTAGAAAAAAAAACTGAAGTTGTTTGTGATGGAAAAAATATGGTGAAACATTAATTCCTACTAAGATCGGATAAAACCTGAAGAAAACTATGACGGGTCAAAGACAAAAAGGTTTCTATATATGAAAGCAAAGGAATTCTGTGGTCAAACTGATGCCAACTTTATCGCCCAGAGTAAATCTCGTAGAAAAGCCAGTTAAGAAACGAGTCGAGAAATAAATAAAAATCATGAAAAAAACACATCGTCAGAATCTCAAAATAAAACGTTTCTACGAAATTTGTAGCTAAGAAAATGGATCCTATGGACTTAACCAATTCTAAAAAGAAAGCGACGACAAACAATTTTACAGAAGAGGAAAAATTAAAAGTTACTGCTTCAAAAAAGCCTAAATCAAAAACTGGTTCCAATATTTCGGGTGCCATGGAAACAAAGTCAAAGTCAAATTCTGGTAAGAAGAAAAGTAACAAATCGAAACCTGTGGACAATGCATCATGCGAAGGCACGGACGGGCCCCACAAAGAAATTGCTTAGTTTGAAAAAGAAAATACGGCAAATTGAAGAACTGGAAGAGAAAATACGATCGAAAGAATTACCAAATCCGAGCCAAGAACAACAACTAAAAAAAAACTCTATTAGTAATACATATATCAATATATACAGGGTATCCCAATAAAATGTATTTAAATGACCATAAAACCAACATTTATTATAAGAAAGAAAAGTTTCATACATCAAAATACTGTGATCAAATATAGAAACCAGCTAATTATTGAAAGTGTTCAAATTATTAGCCATCGTGATCAATGAACAGCTGACAACGCTCACTGATTGAATCGAACACGTTCCTAATCAGTTCAATTATTATGTTGACACATCTTCTTTCAATGGTTGCTTTCAACTCATTCATTGTAGCTCGTTTTGTGGTGTGAACTCTGTGTTTAACATGCCATCCCGCCCCCAAAAGAGAAAAATTCATGGGGGGGGGTCAAATCCGGTGAGCGTGGAAAGTACTCGATACTTCCTCTTCGTCTTAACTATCTGTTTAGCAGGTGACTATCAAGATATGCTCTTACGTCATGATGATATTGGGGAAGTGCTCCATCCTGCTGGAAGTGCCATTTTGTATTCCTAAACACCTCTTGGGAAAGTAGCATAGCGTATTCATGTAGCAAGTTGAAATAATTTAAAGAGTGTATACATTTTATTGGGACACCCTATATATATATATATATATATATATATATATATATATATAGAGAGAGAGAGAGAGAGAGAGAGAGAATAAAAAGGAACAAACCGTATTATGTGTTCATCAACGTTTCGTCTTTATTTCGAGACTTTCTCTATTTTGTCGGAATACTATTTCCATCATATATATATATATATATATATAATTATTTACTATATAAATACCAACAGACATTAGTGTTTCAACCTTTCAGAAACCATCAGTGCAGGGTGTTAAGATTACTACCAGTAGGAAGATTCTAACCCGGCAACGAAGTCATCTTTGACTCCATTAGCATGGGCCACCGTCAACTGTGAGAAATATCGTTGAAATTAAACATTTATTTTTAAATGTCTTAACGTCTGTCAGAGTGATCTAAAGATTATAATATTATGATCTGTGCATGTGAGCTAAAGTGATCGGCTTTATTTCAACTGTAAAGTGTTCGACGATAAGATACGAGTTTCTTAAAGGGGCTCACACACACACACACACACACACACACACGCATATATATATATATATAATTTCCCAAAAACATCTGGCCTTGATGGATTGAAGAGTAAAACTTGCTACTATAGTTTTAAATGATCTGAAATAACAACAAGAGGAGACTTGATTCCAAATATTTCCCATATGTTACTTCTCCCCTCTTTTGGAAATAGGGTATGATTACGAATATCTCCAGTACAAAATAATTCTTATACACTGAAATTTACTTTATGTATGAAAACCAAAGAGGAGAGTTATAACATATGAGAAATATTTGGAATCGAGTGTCCCCTTCCTGTTATTTCAGATCATTTGAAACCATAGCAGCAAGATTTAGTTTCCCATCCATCAAGGCCAGAGGTTTTGGGGAATATCAGATATTTTGTAATTCATATGCAAAACTAGGAAAACAAATGACTATGATTGAAATATTTTATGGCTGTAAAAAGTGCCAAAAATAGGCTCTGGATGATGGATGATTTCCTTAATGTGCGACCTTAAGGGCAAATGTCACATAGCCCACTACACAATTCAGGTCCTTACCTTTCCAACGAGGCTTCATTTGTTAAATTCTGGTCAATAGTCGTTGATATTTGGAACTTATAAAAATGTTAAAGGATGATAAAAAAATGGGGCAACTTTTTTTTATTAATTTATAATGAGAATATTTTATTTATTTGATGTTTGTGTACATGTATATGTACAGGTTCCCCCCTCTTTGAATTTTTAAATCTAATATGAGCCTCAGATGAAAAACGTTTACAATAAATGTCTAACAAATAACACCAATATTTTTACTTCCTCACTTTATTATTACTTTGTTTCTTTAATGATTTATACAGTACTTTCATTATATATTGTGTTGTTTCAGTTACACAATATTAGACTTTTATCCTCACGATCTATCTCATATGTACATATCGGAGAGAATTTAAATAACTACTAGAGAGAACTTGAATACCTTCTTGAGAGAACTTGAGTGCTTTTGAAAGAGAACTTGAATACCTACAGGCGAAGACTTTAATGCCTACTAGACACTACCCCAAGTGTCTAAGGTTTCTCTGTATAGAGGTTTGTCAGGACAACTTTGCATGAGCATTTGAGAAGTAAGAGAATTTGATGGAACACTCGATTATCTATAGGCATTGTGTTAGCTGCAAAAAGAGGTTCTTTGATTCCTGAAAATATCGATTGAATTAAAATAAAACAAGATACACATATATATGTCTATATGTCATCTATTATTATACTAAAGCATTATTTTCCTAAGGCTTTTTAAAAATATAGTTTAATCATACAAAATACATGCTAAAATATTCTTCAGTTTCGGCATTGCGTTAGCTTTAAATTGCACGTACAAGAGACTTGATGAGTTATATGCAATTTCTTCTTTTATACCACAATCTCATTCATCTAAATGAAATATCGATCAAAAATTGCACGAAAAGTACAAAAAGAAAAATTAGAAGAATTTTTATTCTCCTCCTCCTCCTCCTCCTCCTCCTCCTCCTCCTCCTCCTCGACGACAACAACATTAAATGCTGAAATTTATATAAAAATAGCAATCTTTGTCCCCACAGAAAGAATACAGATTGTCAATTATTTTGCAGTAGAACTATTACAAAAAAAAAAAAAAACTTACTTGGAGATTTCTTTCTTTCTAATCTTGTAGAATGTGATTTGGTCAATCGTCTCTCTCTCTCTCTCTCTCTCTCTCTCTCTCTCTCTCTCTCTCTCTCATAAGATATGATATAAAATTATATGATATGTATGCACACACACACACACACACACACACAGGCATGGCAAAAAATAATGGAGCACCTATAAAAAATTGAGATAATAGTTTAAACCTACATATTTTTGGGTTAAGAATCCTACAGTGAACAGTTTGCGAGCAAATGTAATTTAAGAGTAAATTGTAGTATTTTTTTAAAGCATCTCTCAAGAATTTTAGCTGAGTTTCATACTAAATTCATTCCAATATTTGAAATGAGTCATTGTCATACTAAAGGTTGTTTCTTATTTTTCAGATATTTGATTTCTGCCAGTGCTGTAATAGTATATTTCATTGAAAATGCCTCCAAAGAAGCAGCTTTCAAAGATTAAAAGGGCACAGAGTGTTGCTTTATTTGGTATCAGGTAGAAATTGCCAGAAAGATGGAATGTTCAAGGAAGGGAGTTCAAACAACGGTTAAAAGGCACAAGGAAACAAAGTCTCTCAAAAACAAAAAAGGCGAATGCCGTAAAAAGTCTACAACCCCCAGGGAAGATCATTAAAAAAAGCATCCCTTGCAGAAAGGAAAAAAAGTATTTAAGCGCTTGCTGCTGAATAGAGGATGCAAACAAAAACATATCAGCTGTGAGAACAGTGAGAAGAAAGATATTAGAAGTGGGATTAAAAGGATGCAAACCAAGGAAGAAGCCATACTTGTCTTAGGCCAACAAGATAAAACATCTGAGGATTGGCTCAAAATTGTTTGGTTTTACGAAGGTAACTTTAAGGTAAGTAAACAGTTTTTATTTCCTTAACTTTGGAAAGAACAATCGAAATTTTTATGTGAATACACATCCATAATATTTATTAAAAAACTGTAACAAATTCTTTTGTTTTTCATCAGACTTTTGGCACCGCTGGAGCGGTTTATTGTTCGCTGTAGGTAAGGAGAGAATTTAATCTTGATTGTGTGGTTTTAACTGTAAAATTTGGAGGAGGAAGCGTAATGGTTTGGGGCTGCATGGCTTCTTTAGGTACTAGAATGTTGTACACATGTGAGGGCAGAATGAACCAGGTTTACCAAACCTCTTTGACAAAAATATTTAGTAATAACATTCCAAGTGATGTAATCTTCTAACAAGACAATTCCCCATGCCATACATCAAACGTTTCAATGGGTTGGTTTGAGAAAAAAGGGATTACAGTAATAATGTGGCCCCCTCAATCCCTAGACCTAAAATTCATTGAAACTTTGTGGTTCCATCGAGGCAAAAGAGTGAGACTGCACAAAAAAAAAAAAAAAAAAAAAGAATTAGAGGCCAAACTTCATGAAGAGTGGCAGAAAATAGATCCTACCACCTGCAACAATTTAGTCAATAAAATGCAAAAACGAATAAAAGCTGTTATAAAGGTAAAAGAAGGACATATCAAATATTGATTTTTGTTAAAATAAATTTATTAATGTTTAATCTACTAATCTTAACTTTGAATCATAATTACGATTTTTCATTGGTGCTCCATGATTTTGTCCAAGGCTATATATATATATATATATATATATATATATATATATATATATATATATATATATATATAGGTTGGAACGATATTATTGTTGCCCTAGAAAACACAACATTCGATTTCCGTTTGATAAAAACTGCTTTCCTTTTTTTGCTGCAGACTATCTACTAGCCAGTTGTGTACAAGAGCGATAGGAACCTTCTATCATGTCTGAAAGTGACACAATGTTTAATGAGCGAGATTGGAGATATGCCGCTGTACATCTCATGCTTTTTACCGATCCAAGTTATGACAACAGGACCATTACCAGCACCCTCAAAATGTTAATTCTGATGATTCAATGCTTGAGGACACAGCTCAACAAAATTTCCAGTCACAGTTATGGTTTTTGGTGTGGTTTCAATTGAGGGCCACATCATGCCACCTCACATCTTCAAAGTCGGTTTGAAAGTCAACCCCAAAGTGTACTTGGATGTGCTGAAGAGTTGTGGTGATCCATCAGTGCAATCAGGGGCTGCTGGCAGACCCTGGGTGTGGCAGTAGGACTCAACGCCGGCCCACAAGTCCAAAAAGACCCAGGCTTGGCTTCAGAAGGAGTGCTACAACTTTGTACCCTTCTTTCATTGACCCCCTTCTCCCTCGAATTGAACCCGCTCGACTACTTTGTTTAGTCATACGTCGAGAACATCACCAACATGACCTCCCACAACACCAAAGCTAGTCTGATCACTGCCATCTGCCGAGTATTCACCGAGCTCCCGTCAGCGCTTGTGGAAAAGGCATGCTCCCAAATCTGAATATGTATCAAGGCAGTGATTGAGGCTGAAGGTGGTTACATTGAATAGCTGCCAGCTCTACTACATAATCAAGTTATCTGAATTGATCTTTTCAATGAAAGTTTTAAAATAAAGCTGTAGTGTTGTTTTCTTTAGGGCGACAAATTTATCGTTCCAATACAGAGACTGTTGTGTTTGAATTCCTGGAACTAATATAAATAATGTATCAATTTTATTTTTATCAACTTACTTCATATTAGCTTTGTTTGATTTTAATAATCAACCATTCAGCTGATTATAGTAGTAAGTAAGTAGTTATAGAATTTGGAGCATTTAAACTTTAACTATATTTGCTATAAGTAAGTTATTCTATTGTAAATTTATATGAAGTCTGATTTGTATATATGTATATACAGTGTCACCAATAAAGAAAGTTCGAACTTATCATTTTTTCAAAAATCGCAAATTTAAGCTGAATTGAATGCAACTGTTTAAACAACCTATACCTCATTTGATTCGCTTTTCATTCCTCTATAATTTTACCTGTTTTTCATATTTTACTTTAAATTGAAGTATCTTAGTGTTCAAGTAAATTTAAAAAATTAACTTCAAATCAAGAAGGCAGAAAGAAAGTCCGCACAATGGAAAATTGTTATTTAAATGTAACTTTTTGCCTCTCAGTCCTCATTTTTCCAATGAGTAATTTTTCTGACAAAGGGAGAAGAAAAAGCTGTTTACGAGGTTGGCAGTACTTTGTGTGAACAGTTGCCAGATATGCTGGAAACTCTGTTCCTTTGTCTATCCTTGTGGTTATGTCACTAATAAGGGTGCTGGAGGTAAACGTTTCGACTGGGCTGACGTTATCCGCCTGATAGTCAGGGACCCAAACCGTGGTTTAACCCCTCAGGAGGCTGTCCTATAAGCAGGTGAAAAGTACTGGGGCTGCTGTATTGTCATTTGGTGAATGGATTCTGGACCATGCAGTTGCTTCTGGTGGGGCCTCTCGATGCCATATTAGTCGGTAATTGTTACGGCTTTATCTTATCATGTGCTACAAAAGAAGAAAAAAAAAAATTCCATTCCTATTTCTCTTACCTTCCCTCTCTGCCCTGCTCTAAGCAAGTGTGTCAACCTACTCCACAAATCCAAAATCTCAATCATGAAAGGTTCTCAGAAAAAAATACTCGATCAAACCCAGATCTCCAACTTCCAACGCAGACCCCCACTACCATGTCTCCTTCTCTAACATCAGGGGGTCTACGTTCCAACCTTCCAGAGGTGCAAACTCTATTACAGGAGACCAAGCCAGACCTATTATTTCTAAGCAAAACTGGTATTAGACCGAATGGAGCCTACATTAAAGACGACTTTCCATGTGGTAGGGACATCTCTAGAGAAGATCCTAATTTATTTTAAATGTGCTTCCGGGTTGCACTTGCTCACACTACTGCATTTATATTTGCACTCTATTGCCCCCACAACAATGGAATTACTATCTTTAATAGCATAACTGAGAAAATTGACCATGTCTTATCTGAGTACCCCTCAGCTAACATCCACATCTGTGGAGAGTTCAATGTTCACAATGTGGAATGGTTGACCCACTCAAACAAGACCGATGATGAGGGGAGGTTCTGTCATGATTTCTCAATTGCTTATGATCTCAGATTGTTCATGAACCCAACTGTGTTCCCGACACTGATGGTCAGTATGCAAGTCTCCTAGGCCTCTTTCTCACAACTTGCCCTGAGCTGTGCTCATCTTCCATTCAGTCCTCACTGGGATCTTCCGACCACTCTTTTGTATCAGTCAAGATAAAAACAAAATGTAATAGGTCCTCAGACATACCTCTCCATCGTATAGTGTATCAATATTCTATGGCTGACTAGGATAGCTTCCATACATTTATATCAGACCTACCTCTACGTGACATGTTTAAAAAGGATGTGACCTCTATAGTATCAGACCTGACGGAATGGTTAACTGTAGGCATAGACAGTTTCATACCCTCAAAAAAGTTCCAGCAAAAACCTAACAGCCAGCCGTGGTTCTCTCCAGAATGTGCTGTTGCCATTGCGCACAGAAATAACTTTTCCATTGCTTCCAACGTAATAGATGTATTGAGACTAAAGCCGCCTTCAGGACTGCCAGCAACTACTGTAAAAAAGTAATAAAGAAGGAGAGTTATATGCTCAGTCTGTCAAGTCCAAGGTAACTGAGCAGCGGTTTGGTTCCCATCAGTTCTGGCAAAAATAGCAAACAGAATCCTCAACAGAAGTGTGAGCTCTATCCCAACTATCACCAATGGACCTGAGTTAATCTTGTCAGCATCAGACAAAGCCAAATTCTTTGCCAAGAACTTTGCAACTAATTCTACCCTTTACGACTAAGGCTGCCAACCCCCAGTATTCCCTTGTATATCAGAAAACATGCTAAGTGACATACAAATATCTGTACGTAATGTTGCCAAGCTAATCAAGAACCTTGATTCCAGGAAAGCAACTGGTCCTGACGGCATTCCAGTCATAGTACTCAAAAGACTTCAACCGGAACTAGCGCCCATACTTACCAAGTTATTTAAGCATTGTCTTAAGGAGAGGTGCTTCCCAACACCTTGGAAAATCTCATCAGTATGCCCTGTATTTAAGAACTCAGGTGATCGCTCATCTCCCACTCAGTACAGACCAATAAGTCTCCTATGCATCATGAGTAAGTTGCTGGAATCTGTGCTAAACAAGGAAGTAGTCAACCATCTCAGCAAAAAATAACCTTCTTCGTCACATGCAATATGGTTTCCGTTCTGCTAGATCTACAGCAGACATGCTCACAGTTATATCTCATAGGATTAGTGAATCCCTCGATGGAGGCTTCCTCTTTAGGGCAATTGCTCTTGACATATCAAAGGCCTTTGATAAGGTATGGTATAAGGGCCTACTTCATAAGATTTCCAGCTACGCTATAACTAAAAATGTTTTCTCAATCATTAAATCATTTCTCTCTGATAGGTTCATAAGAGTAGTGGTTGATGGGTAGAAATCAGAGGCTCTCAGTATTAATGCTGGAATCCCTCAGGGGCCCATCCTGGGTCCAACTCTCTTCCTGATCTACATCAATGATCTTCCAGACCACATCCTTAGATCATTCGTAGACATTTATGCTGATGACACTACCATCTATGGAAGCACTTTGAAGACCATAAACGACCAAGTTTTCTCTGATTCTCTCTCCTCTGATCTTGAGCACGTGGTACAATGGAGAAAGAAGTGGCTGGTTACTTTTAATGCATCTAAAAGCAAGCTTCTATCTTTACATCATCAATGCTCTGCTGCCCAGCTGCCATCAATCGAAATGGATGGCTCTCGTCTTGGGGAGGCTTCATGTTTTGACAAGCTTCTGGGCTTGACCTTTACTCCTGATCTGAATTGGAACACGTATATCAAATCAATTGCCAAAATCGCTGGAAAGATGGTGTGATCCTTCTATCGCTCCAGTAGATATCTTACTTCTGATGCAATTCTCTACCTATATAAAAGGCCAACAATGGAATACTGTTACCACATCTGGGCAGGAGCTGCTAGAAGCAGCTTATCCTGTCGTGACAGAGTTCAAAATAGACTTCGTAGCTTAGTGGGGGGGGGGGTTCCCTTTTCTCTTCACTGCCACTCCTTTCCCACAGAAGAGACGTAGCAAACCTGTCCCTGCTTTATCGTTATTTTCATGGCAGGTGCTCATCTGAACTCCAATCTCTGCCCCCCCCCCTCGCCAGACTTTCACGAAAAACACTCGTCTTACCAGAACCACTATCAACAATTACCCACACTCTTTATGCATGTCTACACCTAAACATAGATTTCATGAACAGGGTTTCTTTCTTAGAACTGCTCGCCTGTGGAACTCTCTTCCGTTTGCCTGTTTTCCAACTGACTACAATCTGATTGTCTTCAAGTCCGTGAACAAGTTCTTATTGAACCGTCCCCCTAAGTAATCCAATTTACAAAATTCCCACTAATGTTTACCATGCTAAAATCACAATGACTAATGTATACCTATTTACCCTTATCTTCAGTGGCCTCTGGGCCTTTATAAGCGGTGACCCCCATGTAAAAAAAACAAAAAAAACAAACTTTAGAACACTAATGCAACACAAATACAACAGGAATACAATGAACTAGTTAATATTTAGTACCATAGCTACAATTTGACAGCCGGCAATTTTTTGAGCATTCCTTGAATTAGTCTGCGGCAATACTCTGGTGAAGGGCATCACACTTTTCTTTAATTTTTTTCCAAAGTTTTTCCAGATTTGAAATTTTATTATTGCACAACTGTTGCTTGATGTAATGCCATATGTTTTTGATAGGATTGATGGCTGGAGATTGTGCAGGCCAATCCAAACACGGAATGTCATGCTCTTCAAAAACCTTCTTGACATTGCTAGCTGTGTGAATGGGAGCATTATCTTGCATAAAGATGAGATTATCATCAAATTCCAGCCAAAATAGGGTAAAAAATGCTCAGTGAACATAGTAATATAATTGATCAAATTATAGGCCATGGTCCATTGGCACTAATAACACCCCACCAGCTCGCAGTGTTGAGATTGTGCACCTAGGATTAAATTCTTCATTTTTCTTTCGATGGACGTACTGCCTACCATCACTGCCTAGCCTATTGAACTTGCTTTCATTGATAAAAATCCCTTTTGAATAATATGAAGAATCATGATCTTCATTGCATCTGACAAAGTCCAGACGGTGCTTTCTGTTCTTTACAGAAATCATTGGCTTGCGGCTTATAACACAGCCTCGCAAATTAAATTCTTTTAATCTGTCCTTAACTGTAGAAAGAGAGCACTTTTTAATAAGATTACACTGTTATCGGATTTACAGTGCCGTTTCAAATCTGTTTCTGAGGCAGCAGATCTTAATACCATTGTCTTCCCTGTCCTCTAGGACAGCCAAATTTAGGGGATCATGTTTTTGTGCTTTTGCACAGTCATTCGTACCGTTTTTCATCACATTTCAATTTGCAGCTGATTTCTTGATTGGATAAACCAGAAAGGTGGAGATTAATGAGCTCCTGACGATCATTAAGAGAAAATTGAGTAAATGTTACATTGTATAACCTGGAACAGCAACAATTATGATTAGAGATGCTTTGTTGCCTAAAAAGTGGATATTTTAAGCTGGCTTAAAGCTCATTTGTTATTGCAGAGTTTCTTTTTGCCTTCTTAATTTGAAGTTAATTTTTTCAACTGACGTGAACACTAGGATACTTCAATTAAAAGTCTTATATGATTAGGTAAAATTATAGAGGAATAAAAAGCAAATCAAATGAGGTTGTTTAAACATTTGCATTCAATTTAGGTAAAATTTACCGGTTTTGAAAAAAATGACAAGTTCGGACTTTGTGTGTGTGCATATATATATATTGTATCTTTGAAGGCATGATTTTCTTATTGCATTAAAACACCTATTTAACAGCTGCCTTTTAAAATTTTCTTCTTTTCTCCAACTTTCTTGTATATTTTCTTTTTCACCTAATGATGCTTTGACGAAAACATGAAAACGTTTGTGATACATGTAGAACTTATATAATCTTTTTTTTTTTATTTTAGCACAAGAAAGATCATAAGAAAATCAAAAAAGTATTAAGACCTAAGCAGCTTTCTGTTATTTTTAACAATGTTTGTTTAAATAGATACAGATATGAATTTAGGTAAAAATGGCACCAGTAAAAATGGTAGCAGAAAAATGCATACTAAAAACCACTACTGACAAACGTCTGTCATTTCAAACAACTGTGAGATTTTCTCTCACAAGACTTTTGCCTTTGGCAGAATGGAAGAAAACCAAACAGAAAATTAAAACAAGCTCACCTTAAGACTTCAACATAAATTTTATCAAAGTAAAAAAGTCCATGTTGCAAAAGATGCATCATCTTCAGCTATCTGCCACTATGGGCTGGTAACATTCCCGAAGGGAATAATAGTTTGTCTTCGATAA
This sequence comes from Euprymna scolopes, assembly GCF_053919585.1. Taxonomy (NCBI): domain Eukaryota; kingdom Metazoa; phylum Mollusca; class Cephalopoda; order Sepiida; family Sepiolidae; genus Euprymna; species Euprymna scolopes. The sequence goes on along the minus strand of NC_136511.1, from coordinate 91,258,853 downwards.
AGGCTGGGTAGAATTCCTACTGATGAAGAATGCACAGGTTGGAGAGTTGAGGTAACTTCCAAGATGGATACTGATAGCTGGGCATCCACGAGGTGTCCTTCGAGTCAGTCAGTCCAAAAGCGGACAAGCCGGTCAAACTGTAGACCTTCATTTCGTCTTGACAAACATCAAATTGTTGCACAATAGTGCAAATATAATTCGCCCTACTTAAGGGCATTGGTAATTGCAATGATAATGATCTGCTGCACGTTTAGGCATTAAAACGTCACAAAGCAACAAAGTATTTTTTGCTGCTTCAATTCGAATGAGAAATCTACGTCTGTCCAACTCTGCGTCTTTTTGGATTCTGGTCTGGGAACATTGGCGCCAAGAACATTCTTGGCAGTTAGTTATAACATGCAATTTGATTGGTTAAAATAATTCCGTGGGCGGAGAAACCGTCCAATAAAAAGCTTGCTTATTTCTGCAGAATTTCTTACACAACTCATTGGCTTAGTATATACTAGAGAGGCAAAAATTACACTGATTTTATCATTACTAATTTTACCTACCGACATCGTCAGGATCGAGACTTGTCGAGTAACGGATTTAGAGAAAAATAATTCAAAATACAAAAGACTTAAATTTTCTTTTTCTAAAATTTTAAAACTTTCCTTTTTAGTTTTCCTTTCTGTTATTTTGATTTTGCAAACATTTAAATTAGTGTTAAGATTTTTAGAAAAAATCATAGGTGTTTGTCTACATTTGGGCTGGTACTTGTACAGTTTAATCAAGACATCAAAAAATGAAAATATTGAAAAAAAATTGTATGTACTCATTATGGAATAAAGTTTTCATGCAAAAAAGAAAATAAAAAATTCACCCGATTTGATCAAGTAGTTTTTTTTTGCTTGTTTTTTTTACCGAGGAAAATCAAATTCTAATGTGATCGATCGGGTAGCGGCCACTGCACAAGTACCACATCAGGGTGAGAGTCATGGAGACCAGCCCACTGCCCGAGCCAGAGGTGATGCTAAACTGCGTGCAGAGGAGCTGAGGCAAGCGGCCGATAGGCACATCGCTCGTGTCACATTGCCGGACGGGCGTACCGTGACCACAAACCAGGGTGTGCTGGAGGCGTTTAGATCTCATTTCCAGGAGCTTTTTTCCATGGAACCCGGTCTGTCATTAGAATAGTTCGACACCTATTTGGCTGACTTTTCTCGTCTTTCGACGACCGAAGTGGCTAGGTGCGAAGGTGGCATAACAGAGGATGAAGTCATTGAAGCCTTAAAGCGGGTCGGCCTTAATAGGTCACCGGGGATCGATGGTCTGCCCTACGAAGTGTATTTGAGGTTGTCACACATCCAAAGAGGGCAACGTCATCTGGGTTAAGAACCCCTGCGGCAAGTGCACCACATGTTACAGAACCGAGCGTGTTACTGAGGTGATCAGTCCACAATCAGTGCGGGTTGACGGGGTGCCCCATCGCATCAAAGATCTTCAATCGACATCACAAGCGCAACCGCCACTCAGCGATGAGAGCAAGACTGGATCTGAGACTAGTGAACCATCATTCTGAGTTACGCCGACTTCGTCAGACAGCGACCCTGAGATTAGCAGCCTTAGGTTCACCGACTCTGAAACTGAGGACGAAAGCACAGGCGAGGATGAAGCTCCCGGTCCTCCTCTCCGAAGAAGCACTCGAAGAAAAAGGTCACCGCATCCTTGCCCTCTCTGTGATAATGATATCAAGGGGGAGTGCGGCGAAAATTGTGGGAACACAGGCTTACCTCTTAAATGGCCTCAGTGTGTGCTTTGCCGACGCAGCATCATGATGTTGAAAAAGGTTCAAGATGGTGCCTGCGGCCTTATATAATAATGTAGTCTCGCAGAATCTCGTGTGCTCTCGCACACCTATGCAAATTTGGAGGACTGTCTTTTATAAAAATAGGTCACTGGAGTAGATGGGAAAGATGCGAAAACGAGTCTACAGAAAGTACTGACGGACGGCACTGCTGTAGTGAGCTGAGTTTTTGTGTACTCTTTTTTTTTTTGCAACAACAAAAACATGAACAAACAAAAACAAAACAAAAGTACAGATAATTTCATAAATATTAGCAAACCAGGAAAGTACCCGATTCAAAGGTAGCAACAAACGGTGTTTGCTCAGATTCCTGGTATTAAACTTCATCAATAATATAACTTCTGCTAATAATTATAATTTCTCAAGTGTATTTATTTATTAAATTGTTAAATGAAAGAACAGAATAGTTAAAAAAGAAGCCCCTCTTCATGTTAAGGTTGGCTTTCTAAATAATTATTAAATTATTTCAGCAAGCTCATTAAGCTAATAGAAACACATCCAATAAATCGAGCGAAAATATTATATTCTACGAGTATTTTGTTTAATTTTCGATTTTTAAGTGATTAAACAAGATTAAAAAGTTAGAATGGGCCGAAGATGATTATTAAATGTATGTGCAAAACTGCTTTCCTTCTCGAAATTATAAAATAATAATTTATTTTTGCTTTCCACCACATAATCATCTAAAAAAGTAAAATCTCATATTGTAAGTGTGATTTAGCTAAAGGTGTTAATCTATTTTCTATTATTATCATTATTATCATTATCTAGTTTTTATTTTATAGTTATGCAAAAATCCTTATAATTGCTAGAAAATATATGAACATTTTTAATAGAGGAAAGGTAGCGAATAGTAAACAGTTCCAATGTTAAGAATGATTTTCTAAATAGTAGGTTCGTGCAAAATGAATAGCCGATGCTCAAAATGTGTAAACATTTTGACCTTCCCTTTACTTAAAAATTCACAAAAAATCAGGAAATTAAACAATTTTAATGAAATTTTCAGCATTTATCAAATAATGATCACAAAATATAATGAACCCATTATTTTTATTTGAATCTTAGTGGAAATGTATTTGTTTAAACAAAAAATACGTTTACTAAAGTTATTCTTTTCAGTAAAAAGAAAAATGAATGAATTTACTTTTGCCTTTTTTTATGAAAACGAAGCATCGTAAATTTTAACAATAATAAAAAAGAAAAATTAATTTTTTCAGGAACATTACGAAAAAAGTCCCTAAAGTCCGTATTAATGAATTCAATAAAACTCGATGAAAAATTAATTTCTCGAACTACCGATATTACCATTGGTGGAATTTTTTTGTACCGGTAATAGTGCATCCCCCCCCCTGTTTACATTTATTATTTTTTATCTGGTTTTTATATTTGATTTTTTTTGTATTTCGTATCCTTTTATGATTCTTGGTTTCATACATTTTGGGTTTGTACGAAACTCCCTTTAATTTGGAGAAAAAGGAAATGCTAACTCCTTGATGACGTCACGAGCCCAGCGCGAATTTCGCCCTCTTTTAAAATTCCGGCGACGAGGATATTGGACATTCGTTTCATTGGCTGGCGCTGAAAATGGAATTTTGTAAAGCCTCCTTCAAAGAAGAGAACCCGGCAAGAATACCCCGGACATGCGATGAGGCATGCTTCTGAAAACTATCTACGTGGCTATGGTCTGCACGTATTTGGAAGGAGTGTAATTTTTTTTAAAATGACCTTATATTACGTGGCTACGGTCTGCACGTAATTGGAAGGAGTATAATGATTTAAAAGGACTTTAAATCGAGATAAAAAAGAAAAAGGCACGTGCCTGACTGGCTTTCAATTTGTGAGTACGAAAATTTATTACATATGAGAGTGTGATTAGTGACTACTATTTTGAATCATAATATTGTGTTCGTGCATGAATGCGACATCTTCATTATAAGAACCAGTGTTATTTTTTTTTTCATTATAAGTTACCTTGGCATTCTTTGAATTTAATGCAAAGGGAAAAATTTGCAACTAATTTTATTGCAAATAAAGTCTCTTCTTCGTTTGGAAACAAGATCTTTATATTTCATTCTTCACCCCCCCCCCTTTTATTCCATGCTCTGATTTTCTTTCAGGCTAGTTACTTTTACGTCGAATTTATCTGAAAGAGGATAAATTTCTGACATTTTGCAAATTTTGTCCCTATATTAAATGCATTTTACAAATTTTGTCCCTATATTAAATGTAGTTTGGAAAATGTCTGCTTTTATTTGAAAGCATTTTGCAAATTATTTTCCCCTATTAAATACATTTAGCAAATTTTTGTCCCTTTATTTGGGACACTTTGAATATTAAGTGTACCTTTTTGTAATCGAGATATGTTTTAATTCCTTTTCTTTCACGTTAGGATTAAATTTAACCTCTTGAAATGTCTGTTAACTCTGCTACCTGACACTATCAACTTGTCTCTTAGGTTCGTTCGACTACTATGAATTTCTTCCGTTATTTAAAGGCATTTTCCAAATTTTCGCCCCTTCATTTAAAAGTAGTTTGGAATGCTTTTCCCCTTTATTTAAAAGCATTTTCCAAATTTATTTTCCCTTATTTAGAAGCATTTTGTAAGTTTACTGCTTTTATTTGAAGGCATTTTGTAAGTTTTCTTCCGTTGTTTAAAGGTATTTTAGCAAATTCATGTGCCTTATTTCAGAATACTTTTCAAATTAAGTTCTCTGTTCAAATAATTTTTTAGTGAATTAAGTTACTATTCGCTCTATACAATACGCATACTTTCCTATGTCGAGACCAGTTTTATTCTCATTCTGTCAATGCGTTACTTAGCTAGGGTTAAATACACTCATATCCCTGGCCCACTTGTTGACTCTTTCTGTAACCTCCCTTCCCACATTGTTAACTTGTAATTTAGCGTCCCACTAGAAGTTTCAACAACTGCTACACCATTGAGTTAAGGTGACTGGTAAGTCTGGGTGTTTCAAATATTCGACATTCGCTTAACAAAAATTCCCGAATTCAAGATAGTACGTCTGTACAGAGACTGCAATGTTATATTTAGTTTATTCCTGAATTTAGCATTTTTATGTACGTCTAATGTCTTTATTTATATCTGTCTAATATATTTTACGTTGGGAGAAACTATAGCATTTTCTGTCCCTAGTCAGCGAATAAGAGATCTTGCTAGACTGAGGTAATTTTAATTTTCGTCCTAATCCAGCGTGTTCGATATTTTTTGGAAGCTGGATTTTCCCTACTTTAAGAAACGACTTTTTCTAACTATACTCTCGTGGGGAGCCTAGTAAATAGTGACGCTGTGTCCGAAACCGGTGTCAGTTATATGTTCATATTTTTCCCCAATATATATATATATAAAAAAAGGGAGAATAAATCTTGATTTATAATGAAGACGTACGTTCTTTCACATGTACTGAATGTCTCTGGCTTGTGAGTTAACCAGACGATAGTATCACAGATATTGTATTATGTGTTGAAGTCTACTGTACCTAAAACTTGTTGAATTCGCATGTGTGCGATTACTTTCATATTTTATTGTAAAGAAGGAATTCTCAGACGTTGAAGATATTTATAATTTTCAATAGCGAGTTCATACCCACTTGATTTGCGGACTGTGTTATACTAAGAGTTTGTGAAAAAAACAAGTTCCCTTTTCTTCACCTTAGCCCGTATTTGCATTTGGTTATTTGGATTCCTTCGAAGATACACATGTGACATTAGTGGCATGTACCCTCCCCCGACGTAGTTGTATATTTAAATTCTCTTCCCACTCGTTTCCTATATTGCATTTCAGCGAGGATATTGCTATAAAAAGTGTTAAACGTTATTCTTCATTTCCAGTCAATTAACTTCCATATAGAAGTTTGAATTTTAAATCCCCTTAATTTTAATTTGAGTCATAGTGATCGTTTTAATTTGTAACTGGGGATTGTATCCCTTGATATTTTTACTGCTCAATATACTGTATTGATCTTGTTTTGTTTGTTTGAGGAAGGAATTTTATGCATATACCTTTGTAACCTTTGTGTGTGCATTTTTCTGTAAACGCCTTTTTTTTGTGAACGCCTATTTTTTGTATTTGTTTGGATTTAGTCCATATTTTTGAAAAAAACAAACGCTGCACGATGTTGTTCACTCGTTCTTCCGGATTCCCTGTAAGGAAACGAAAGTTTTATTTAGGGAAGATTATCATTGTCTTAGATTTGTTGCGGTTGCAGAAGGAATTACCTAAGCCTTATTTTATGACAATGAAGGCCAATGTCGAGGAATGGTTATCATCGATAGATAACATAACTGAGTTGTTGGGTGATCGTTCCTTGCGGGACGTGGACTGTTCGCTTGTAGAAGCGGATGCTATTAATGTTGTAGTGTTCTCGTCTCAGGTTCGATTCATTCTTTCGAGGTTGGCAGATGGTGTAGAGTGTGATTCCTTGTGTAACCCTGTGATATTTGAAACCTCTAAGCAGATGCTTGGCGAGTTACCAACTACTAAGCCCGAATGTCCAGACTCTGAAAACTGTTTGCTGAGTGCTGGCAAGTTTGGCTTGGAAAATGTTGCATCACAGTCTGAAAGCAGTGTTGCAAGTGCCACTTCAGAGGATCTGCGTAGTCAGACGCTGAAGTTTGATTTTGCTGGCGGGCAGTTTGTCAGTAATATTTTAAAGAAAAATGTATTGAGAGTGAGATTCCCAGGTATCATGAATGATACCACTCGTGTCCACGACTTGTTAAGTGTGGGCATGAATATTGTGAAATTCATGGAGGGATTTCCATGGAATGTTGGAATTGGTTTACCCTCTAACCATGTAGTTCTGACAATAGCCAGTGGTGAAAGGACAGGAGTCAATCCTGTGTGAAAGTGCAAGTTTTGTGCACTTCTTTGAGTGCTAATGTTAGCACTGGTAGAGAAATTCTCCATCAAGGGTATAGGGCAGAAAGTACTATATCACCTGTGAACATGTAAAAACCAAGAGGAGAATGGTTTTTGAAGAGTTACATGAGCTCAAGTTGGACTGGGGTGTTCAGATTAACTCAACAAAGAATCCCATGAGGGATCCTATCGAATTTGCTGACTACATGGTGTGTAGTTCAGTTTCTCTGAGTTCCTACGAGAGTGTAGGATATGTTGTTCAGAGATCGCTTGCAGAACCTTCATTCTATGAAGTTGCTCCTTTAAGTAGAACGCTCCTTCTTTGAAGTCACATGCAGGTGTTATTGTTTTTAAATGTTTTGTGAAGATCTGCCTTGACGTAGCTTACTGCAGTATTGCAAGAGCTATCGAAGTCAAGCTTGATTTGTCCTGGAGTGTTTCTGAGGCGCTCAGAACAATCTTATGCTTAGTTAGGAGTGATTTTTCTAATGCTGAGATATTTGTTTCAGTGCTGAACACAAAAAGATTGGATCTCTCCTTGATATGGGTCTACCATAAGTATTACATTTCCAGCTACCTGGGTGTCTCTGACACCTATACTCAACTTTGTTTGTTTGGCTATATGTATATAGCTATACAAATGTTTAAAACTGTAATTGCCTTGAATAATTTGTGCAGAGTTTGGATTTCAGTTTTATTTCATTCCACCAAGTTGAAGAACTTATCAAAGCATAGGGTTGATTGGATTCGTCCCTCTTGTAGCACCGGTGTTGATCTCACTGGGCTCTTGTGGTTACGAGGGAGCTGAGATATTTTGGTGTTCGCCAGAGATAATATAAAGATGAGGAGGTTGGATGGTAAGTGAACTTCTCAAGCCTTTATACTCTTTTATATGTAAGTAGTTAATTATCTGGCGGAATATTCTCCATTCAAACGTCTGTTGCGACCTTGCATCTGATCATTAGTTTTAAATTTGTGAATCTGGTTAGGTACTCCTCTGTTCAAACCTAAAACATGAAGGTTTTCAAGTGAATTTTTATAGAATAATCTTATCTGAATTTTTCTGCTTTTTGTTCTCATATGTGTTTCCTGGAGTTCTTCTGACCATACATTGTGTGGTATATGTATATATATAAAGAAAAATTGTGTATTATAATATTTACAGGTTTCATCCAACTGTAGGTATACTGCCATTTCCTGTTGGGGTAGAATGTTGGAATTTTTTTTGTACCAATAATAGTGCATCCTCCCTGTTTATACATTTATTATTTTTTATCTGGTTCTTATATTTGATTTTCTGTATTTCGTATCCTTTTATGATTCTTAGTTTCTTATATTTTGGGTTTGTATGAAACTCCCTTTAATTTGAAGGAAAGGGAAATGCTAGCTCCTTGATGACGTCACAAGCCCAGCGCGAATTTCGGTCTCTTTTTGGTTCCAGGCGACGTGGAGAGTGGATGCAGATTCATTGCCTGGCACAGACAAGGAATTTTGGAGCTTCCTTCAAAGAAGAAAACCCGGCAAGAATACTCCGGACATGCGACGAAGCATGCTTCTGGAAACTATCTGCGTGGCTACAGTCTGCACGTATTTGGAAGGAGTGTAATTTTTTAAAAAGCCTTTATTTTGCATGGCTACGGTTTGCATGTAAATGGAAGGAGAGAAATTTCTAAAAGGACTTTAAACGAGAAAAAAAAAAGAAAAAGGCACGTGCCTGACTGGCTTTCAATTTGTGAGTACACCTAAAATTTATTACATATGAGAGTGTGATTAGTGACTACTATTTTGAATCATAATATTGTGTTCGTTCATGGATACGACACTTATTTCTTTGAATTTAATGCAAAGGGAAAAATTTGCAACTATTTTTATTGTAAATAAAATCCCTTTTTCGTTTTGAAACAAGACCTTTATATTTCATTATTTACCCCCCCCCTTTTATTTCATGCTTTTATTTTTTTTCAGGCTAGTTACTTTCACGTCCAATTTATCTGGAAACAAGATAAATTTCTGACACTATTTAAGTTGTTTAAAAAAATAATAGAAATATTATTTTTTAATTTTTAAAAAACAGTGTTTACAAAGTGCCTGTGCGCGTTCAACCAGCCATTTTTTTTTTACATATGAAATCAATTGAATTTTACGAGTGAAATTTTTTTCAATTTTTAAACTTTAAAAATCTATCAAAATTTATCCATTAGTTCAATTTTTACGACATTTTCAGGGTCAATGTGGAATCTTATGCTCTTTCTAATAAACCGAATATAATATTTTAGACAAATGTTTTTTTTAATTCACCCCCCACCATTTTGAAATGTCTATTAAAATTTTAATAATTTATTTACTTGTTTAAAAAAGTATTTTATTTTAAAAGGACATGGAATATAAGTATAAATATGGATAGATTCTTAACAATGAACAATGGAAGTACACATGGAATAGAATTTTTTATAGGTTAGTGATTTTTTGGAATTTATATATATTTTTTATAATCTAAGTAAGTAAAATTTTGTTGATTTTCTTTAAATCGTTTTTAAAGAGAACCGATTTAAAAAAACAAATATTGCATAATTTGCTATTAAACTTATGTTTTTTAATTTGGTCTTTGCTCCTTTAATTGAAAAAAAAATTAAGGTTTGAATTACATTTTTCAAGTAGTCATAAGCTTTGAAAGATAGTAAGTTGATTTATTCAAGTTCATACACGGCATTTTTAATGGCCGCTTCTGATACACCTATAAAGCAATAATCATAATAATAACAATCCGGAGGAGGAGGAGGAGGAGGAGGAGGAGGAGGAAAAAAGAAAAATAAATAAATAAACGTAATGAATGAAAAATATGCATGTAAGTATCACAGGGTTTTTAGAAGGAATATACAATTGTATTTAGAAAAAGAATTACAAGTAATACTAATACTACTGTTAGTACTAGTACCAGTAATACAAGTCATACTAAGAAGAAGAAGAGCACAAAACTAAAAAGACTAAAACTGCAAAGAAAAAGACTCAGAAAAAGAAGAAATAAGAAATTAATCCAATACATTATTGAATTAGTGTGGAGTTATTTTGGAGATGAGTAAATTGTATAATTTTTTTTATTTAATTTTTAGACTATTATTCTCATCTTCTAGTTGTTGTTTTGGCCAATTATTCCTCTGGCTTTCGTCAGGTTAACCACGACGGGATAGGAATGGTGCAGTGGATAGAGATGCGGAATATCTATGATTTCAGGTGAATGTGGAGCTAGAGGTAGCAGTTTCGATCCCGCCCAAAGCCGGTCAAAGGATTAGTTTACCAAACCGTGGTGAGATAACAACAGCTATTGAAGGCAGCAATTGCTGTGGATGTAGTTGGAGAATTCGACATTCCTATCCGTCGCGGTTAACCTGACGAAGGCCAGAGGAATAATTGTCCGAAACGTCGTGAAAACAACAACTGGAAGATGAGGATAATAATCCAAATAATTAAAAAAAAAGCTTCTACCTGAATTAGAATCACGTACATCCTAAAATGGAGTACTGTTGACATATTTGGGTGGGAGGTGCTCGGAGCACTTTATTCTGCTCTGACAAAGTTCAAAACCAGCTTTGAAACCTAGTAGGTGAAACCCTTTTCTGTTCCCTGCAACCTTTTTACCACAGAAGAAATGTTGTAAGCCTATATCTGCTCTATCGTTATTTTCATGCCAAGTTCTCTATGATCCTCCCCCCTTGCCAAACTTTCACAAAAAACACTCGTCTAGTTATTACTGTTACATGATAAGGGCTGTCCCCCTTTCATGTAAGTATAAAAATAGAGAGATTTAGTTAAAATGAAAATGAAATAGAATAGACAAAATTCGAACCTCGTAATTTAGGTTTAGAAATAGATTACTGGAGAGAATTAGCAAATGGAATGTGAAAACAAACCATTGTTTAGCTTAGAGATAAAATAGTTTTAAGAAAAGGAATTTTTTTTTTTACATAGGTATCACCACATTATCAAGGCCAAGAGGCCAATCAAGGATAAGGGTTAAAGAGTGTACAGTAGAAATTGGACAATATAGTAATCATTAGTAATGAAATTTTGGCAAATTTGATAACTTATATGGAACGGCTCATCAAGAACTTATTTACGTTAGACTTGAAGACAACCATATTGTAGTCAGCCGGAAAGCAGGAAAAGGGAAGACAATTCCACAGGCGTGCAGTTCTAAGAAAGAAGCTTTGTTCATGGAATCTATGTTTAGGTTTAGGCACAGATAAAGAGTGGGGGGAATTATTGATAGTGTTTACAGCTAGACGAGTGTTTCTTGTGAAAGTTTGGCGAGGGGGGACCATAGATTGAAGCTCAGTCGAACACTTTCCATGAAAATAACGATACATCAGAGACAAACTCGCAACATCTCTTCTGTGAGATAGAGGTTGCAAGAAAGAGAAAAGGACATCTCCTACGAGGCTACGAAGTCTATTTTGAACTCTATCAAGGCAGGCCAAGTCCTTTCTAGCAGCTCCTGCCCAGATGTGGCAACAGTATTCGATCCTTGGACGTACCTGGCTCTTATATAGATAGAGAATAGCATCAGCAGTGAGATATCTACTGGATCGATAGAAAGATCCCACCATTTTTCCAGCGGCCTTGGCAACAGATTTGATGTACGTGTTCGATTTAAGATCAGGAGTAATGGTCAAGCCCAGAAGCTTGTCAAAACTTGAGGCCTCCTGAAGACGAGAGCCATTCATTTCAATTGATGCCAGATGTGGATCAGAATGTTGATGATGTAAAGAGAGAAGCTTGGTTTTAGATGCATTAAAAGTAACCAGCCACTCCTTACCCCATTGTACTACGTGCTCAATATCAGAGGAGAGAGAATTGGAGAGAACTTGGTCGTTTACTGTCTTAGATGTGCTACCATAAATGGTAATGTCATCAGCATAAATGTCTACAAATGATGTAAGGATGTGATTTGGAAGATCATTAATGTAGATCAGGAAAAGAGTTGGGCCCAGGATGGACCCCTGAGGGACACCGGCATTAATACTGTGAGCTTCTGATTTTTGCCCCTCAACTACTACTCTTATGAACCTATCAGAAAGAAATGATTTAATAATTGAGAAGACATTTCCAGCAATACCATAGCTAGAGATCTTATGAAGTAAACCTTTATGCCATACCCTATCAAAGGCCTTAGATATGTCAAGAGCAATTGCCCTAGAAAGGTTGCCTCCGTCGAGAGATTTGCTAATCCTATGAGATATAACTGTAAGCACATCTGCTGTAGATCTAGCAGAAGGGAAACCATATTGAGTGTCACTAAGAAGGTTATTTTTGTTGAGATGGTTTATTACTTCTGTATTTAACACAGATTCCAGCAACTTACTCATGACGCACAGGAGACTTATTGGTCTGTACTGAGAGGGGGATGAGCGATCACCTGAATTCTTAAATACAGGGTATACTGATGAGCTTTTCCAGGGAGATGGGAAACTATTCTCCTTAAGACAACATTTAAACAGTTTTGTAAGCATGGGCGCTAGTTCTGGTTGAAGTTTTTTGAGTACTATAATTGGAATACCGTCAGGGCCAGTTGCTTTACTGGAATCAAGGTTTTTGATTAGCTTGGCAACATCACGTACAGATATACGTATATCACATAGCGTGTTTTCTGATACAGGAGGAAATATTGGGGGTTGGCGGCCTTGATCGCAAAGGGTAGAATTAGCTGCAAAATTCTTGACAAAGAGTTTGGCTTTGTCTGATGCTGACGAGATTACCTCAGGTCCATTGATAATAGTTGGGATGGAGCACACGCTTCTGTTCAGGATTCTGTTTGCTATTTGCCAAAACTGGTGGGAACCAAGCCGCTGCTCAGCTACTTTGGACTTAACAGATTGAGCATACAACTCTCTTGCATTCTTTATTACTTTCTTACAATGGTTGCTGGCAGTCCTGAAAGCGGCTTTAGTTTCCATACATCTATTACGTTGGAAACAGTGGAAAAAGTTATTTCTGTGCGCAATGGCAGCAGCACATTCTGGAGAGAACCATGGCTAGCTGTTAGGTTTTTGCTGAAACTTTTTCGAGGGTATGAAACGGTCAATACCTACAATTAACCATTCCGTCAGGTCTAATACTATAGAGGACACATCCTTTTTAAACATGGAATGCAGAGGTAGATCAGATATAAATGTACGGAAGCTATCCCAGTCAGCCTTAGTGTATCGATATACTGTACGATGGAGAGGAATGCAACTATAGGATAATTTAACAAACATGTTTTTAACCTATTGGAAATATAGGTTACTGGGAATATAGGTTAAAATTCCTTTTGTAAACAAAGGAAAAAGTTTTGGACACGCATTTCCAGAACACGTGAAAGAAGACACATGTTTTAACATATGTATGACGTCATGGAAAATGGCAAGTTCTCAATATAATTACAAACTTTAGAGTTTAGCAGGGAGAAACTGAGGGGGAGTCTGAGAGAGAGTCCGAGGACGACAGACGATAGTCTGGAGTCCAGACATGGACAGTCGAACGTCTGGAAGCGAGGCGGTCACCTTTGAAACATAGAATGTAAAACTTTGAATTCTTGACTAAGAAAACTACGACCGGTCGGAGAAGAAATAAACCCATCATGTGTTTTTATAAACGTCATCTTTGTGTTGTAATTCTACCAAAAGATAAAGTGAAAATTGTCATTACATGTCTTATATATCATGTGTTTTAAAATGTCTTTACATACACAATGTCTCGACATCTCATATCTACAATGTGAACACTAAGACTCAACACTATCTCCTCACTAACACTTCTAAGTATGAACATTTTATGTATATGAATCTCTTAATAAGACTCTCTAAGACTCTAAGACTCACTTTTAATAAGACTTTCTTACAACTTCCTAATAACAACAATAACACCAACAGCAAGAATAACAAAAATAATAATAATAATAATGAAACCCCTAAATATAACATTACGATTATCAACAATTTCATACACTTTCTATCTGCGTATAAATCTTAACGAAAATTCCATAAATAAGGCTTCTTTCCTAGAACTGCCCGCCTGTGTAACTTTGTTTCGCTCATCTGCTTTTCATCTGACTACAATATGCTCATCTTTACATCCAATGTAAACAAGTTTTTGTTGAGCTGTCCCCCTAAATAATCCATTTCTACTCTATTTCAACCACTTACTAATTACTACGCTGTTGTCCCGGTGACCACTGTACACTCATTAACCTTTATTCTAAGGTGACTTTTGGGCCTTGATAAGTAATGACTCCCTTGTAAAAAAACATAGAAGTGTAGAAGACTAAGACGAAAGCCAAAGAAATAATAATACTAATTATATTAATAATAATATTAATAATAATCATAATAATAATAATAATAATAATAATAATAATAATAACAAGAAGAAGAAAAAGAAGAAGAAGAAGAAGAAGAAGAAGAAGAACAACAACAACAACAAAGAGGAAAAGAAGAAGAATATATTAATAAGTAAATATGCATGGAAGTGGCACATGGTTAAAAAGAAGAAAATAGAACCACAACAATTAGCTGTACAATATTGTGCTAAGAGGTTTAGTAAATAGAATAGTTGCGTGAGTTGAACGGGGACGTCAGCTATTATGAGCTGATCAATATAGTGGAAAGAGAGTGCAGTTAAGGGAATAGTATATGACCTTCACCTTCACCGAGGTGCACGACTTGACACAAAAAAAACAACTTCTTAATCAACTGCTAATGCACGTGTCACTGTAACGTCCAATGAAAACAACAACAACCTTCTCACTCGACCTGTCTTTTATACCACTCTCTCAATCCCTCCTCTTGCGCATGCGCCCAGAGATTCCTGACAACCTCGAGACTTCCGCTTATAAAAACCCAAGTTTTGTTGTTGCGCATGCCTACACAAGGCACAAACACGTAGGCATTTGTTTTGTTGGTAAGTACTACATGTTTGGTTAGTTGGTTGTTTTTGTTTTACGGCATATCAACCCTTTTCGGGTTATTTAATGCCGAATCCAAAGATTTTGAAGAAAAAATTTTTTTAATAGAATATATTTGTTGTTTTCATGTTTGTTTCTATTTAACCCATAGTTGGGACCCTAACAGGTACTACCACTCCGGGTCAGAGTTGACCTGGGAGCAATGGTAATTAAAAAATTAAACTCCCCAAAGCCAACAAGCTGGGGCCTCACCACTGGATATAGTTTAAGGTCATATCCAGGACCCCCATTGAGGGACTTTTATCCTCTGCAGGGGGACAGTCGGCGTATTCTAATGCCCCACCGACAGGGCCACTACATGGTATTAGGAAAGGAATTACTTTTATTTAAAAAAAGGTTATTTACATAGAATTATGTTTTATTGTAAACTTAGAATAATGGGATGATATTGATGCGACCTGATTATTAATGCAAAACGTTGGTACAAATAGATGCTTTAAGAAGTTGATCATAAATGCAATCAGTCCCTATTTATAGGAATTATACATAATTGCATGTACATATGTACTGGTACTAGTAAATGAACTGTGTAATACTTGTTTTTATAAGATTGTTTGTATTGAATGGAATATCGACTGTTGCATGCGGGGGGGGGGGGTAAAACTTTGGCACGCGTTCGAGGTACCTACAGTTCTTTAAACTATAAATGGACTATTCACTGTTCATTATTGTAAACACCCCTGTCTGTTGTAATATGAAACATATGCTGCAGGCGCACTTATACGTGTGGGACTACCGGAAGTTCCGGTTTCTGTACCTTAGAAGAATAAACATGCTGCTCCAGCCCTACCTCAATCAGGCTTCATCTTCATTCCTTATTGCAAATATTACTTCATGATGGCAAGTGGTAAAACAGAAACACAAACAAAGGAGGGCTCCTTACACATTCAAAAGTCCGGACAATCCTTCATACGGAAAAAAAACAAGAACAAACTGACCCAGAAAAACAACAACAACGTCAGCCATATTGTCCCTCTCGACTGAACACTTCTCATGAGTAAAAAAAAAAAAATTTCATGTATCAAACCAAGCATAACTTTTCATTTCGTCTAATACATGGTGTACTACGAGAAAGCTACATCTGGGAAAAGGCCAAACGACCTTGACCTTTACAACCTACTGAAACAAGAGCCTTAATAAAATTGCAGCCTGTCTACCAGAGATGCAACCTGACATTATCGAATCAATATCACTGTTTAAACAAAAAATGACACTGTATTTAGAGGATGAGGACATAACGGACACAGTAAAACAAGCCAGAAAAATCTGACGTTGCATAAATGATGAAGGTTTAAAACTGCTTAACGCCAGTGGTCTGACAGAAAAAGAAAAAAAACGGTCACCAAAAAAACTATGGAAGTGCTATGAAGTATTAACACTAATGTGCACTTCCGAATCCACAGACTATATTTAATGCAGTATAGGCAAAAAGCTGATGAAAGTTTAGGCGACTTTGTCGCACTAAAGTGCGATTTTTCTGAAGAAGAACTGCATGAGAGGATCATTGAACTAATTATTGCCTCCACACCATATGACGCCTTCAGGAATGAACTTTATGGCAAACCCAAAGGACACAAGATTGGTGATGCCCTTGCCAAAGGCAGAAAATTTGAAGTCCTCTAAGCCGGAAATAACCAACTGCAACAAATCTGTGAGTCACAAATGTCCTGCATACCATGACGAATGTTCCGCATGTGGGAACAAGGGGCACTGGGCTTAGATGCTGTAGGTCCTCAAAACAACATAGAGAAAATAGAACTCATAGCAGAGGCCATAGAAAGCAACCCCACTACAACCGCCGTCATAGTTAGAGAAAAAAAACGGAATGTGGAGGTAAGAACCAAAGTGCTGACAGTATAGACATTGACAGCGATAGCGACGACTATAACAAACATTTCTATTCAATCACGATAAGTGACAAATACATGGACAGCATAAACAATCCAGGGATGAGGCATATACGACCCTAACTATAAGACCTCCTCACATCCCTAACTTACCATATACACTGTGCTTGAAAATTGACTCCGAGGCATCAGCTAACACTCTCCCAATGACAATGTTTTGACAAATGTATGGAACAAACAAGGTTGCCCTCAGCATCCTACAACCAACACCACACATAAGACTCACGTCATATAGCGGTGACACAATCACTTGCGCAGGAATCATTAATATCCCATGCCGTTACAAAGGTTCTAAATGGATAGACGCCATTTATTATGTTGTAAATGTTCCAAATCATTACGATAAACGTCGATGCTATAAAGGATACAACACCAAGACCACCTTCTACACCCATCCACGATGTTGAGCAACTTAAGGATGCTTATCCAGAACAGTTCAACAGAATTGAAAACTTTAGTGGAACTGCAAAACTCTTGCTAAAAAAAAGATGCAGAGCCATTCATTGACCCTCCTCGCAAATGCAGCATCCACCTTAAGGATAAGATCAAACAAGAAATCGAAAGATTAATACAAGAGGATGTGCTAAGGAAGGTAGAAGAGCACATAGACTGGTGATCCAGTTTGACTTTCAGCACAAAAAGGGATCGATCTCTTAGCATATGCAGTGACCCTCAGAAACTAAACTCCAGTTTGGAGAGATGTCCCTACAAAATACCCACAGTAGAAGAATTGAACTCGAAGTTTGCTAAGGCAAAAGTATTCAGTAAGCTTGATGCCAAAGTGGGATATTGGTCAATTCACCTGGATGAACAATCTCAGATACTGACAACCTGTAGAACACCCTTTGGAAAGGTTTACTGAAAACGATTACCATTTGGCCTAAGTGTCTTGCAAGACATATTCTAGGCAAAGATTGATCAGATTCTTGAAGGTCTAGATGGTGTTGCTAGCATAGCTGACGATGTGGCAGGATACGGAGAGGATGAAGAAGAACATGACAGAAACTTGTTAAACCTAATGAACCGAGCAGCAAAAACTGGTTTTGTTTTTAACAGTAAAAAATGTGACATCAGAAAACGTAGTATTACATTTTTTGGCAATATATACACACCTATCGGCATCAAGCCAGACCCTGCCAAAGTATGTGACATTCAACAGATGTCACAACCGCAAAACAAAAACAAATTACAGCGCTTTTTAGGGATGTTAAACTATCTTTCCCAAGACATACCAAACTTCACTGAAAAAGCTCACCCATTGCACAGCCTCCTAAGATCAAATACCCTGGATATGGGATCCAGACTACCAATGATGCTATAACGACCTAAAAGAAATGATCACTGCCGATGCCCTCTTATCATACTACGACAAAAAAAAAAAACATTATCACGGGAAGTAAATGCATCACGGAAGGGTTTGGGGGTAGCCCTGACACAGGAAGGCAAACCAATTGTGTTTGGTTCCAAAACGCTGACTAAATGCCAATCTAGATACAATTGCGTTTGACATATCTAAGGCCTTTGGTAGAGTATGGCATAAAGGTTTACTTTACAAGATCTCTAGCTATGGTATAGCAGGAAATGCCTTCTCAATTATTAAATCATTTCTTTCTGATGGGTTCATAAGAGTAGTAGTTGAAGGGCAAAAATCAGAAGCTCACAATATTAATGCTGGAGTCCCTCAGGGGTCCATCCTGGGCCCAACTCTTTTCCTGATCTATATTAATGATCTTCCAAATCACATCCTTACATCATTTGTAGACATTTATGCTGATGACACTACCATTTATGGTAGCACATCTAAGACAGCAAACGACCAAGTTCCCTCCGATTCTCTCTTCTCTGATATTGAGCACGTGTTACAATGGAGAAAGGAGTAGCTGATTACTTTTAATGCATCTATAACCAAGCTTCTCTCTTTACATCATCAACGTTTTGATCCACATCTGGCATCAATTGAAATGAATGGCTCGTCTTTAGGAGGCCTCAAGTTTTGACAAGTTTCTGGGCTTGACCATTAGTCCTGATCTTAAATGTTGCCAAGGCCGCTGGAAAAATGGTTGAATCCTTCTATCGATCCAGTAGATATCTCACAGCTGATGCAATTCTCTATCTACATAAGAGCCAGGTACGTCCAAGGATGGAATACTGTTGCCACATCTGGGCAGGAGCTGCTAGAAAGGACTTGTCTTGCCTTGATAGAGTTCAAAATAGACTTCGCAGCCTCGTAGGAGATGTCCTTTTCTCTTTCCTGCTACCTCTATCTCACAAAAGAGATGTTGCTAGTTTGTCTCTGCTTTATCGTTATTTTCATGGGAAAATATCTACCACTCTCCCCAATCGTTCGCTTTTACTTGCGCAGCTGTCATTGCTTAAAGGCAGCATGCATACTGCAGATTTATCTGACATAAATCCAGTACAAATAGACAAAAGTTAGAAAAAGCTAAAAATAATTGTAAGAGCGAAATATTTGTAGCTAAGAGACAGTATAACGACAACACTAGAAAACAAATTGATTTGCAGAAATTAGAAACTTGTGATTTCTGGAAGACTTATAACAGTGTAGTAAATAATGGGTTAACAATTCCGCCACTATCCAACAACCTTGAGGTTCTCAGCATGGCAACTGAGAAATCTCACTGTTTGTCTGACGGTTTGCCTCCAATTCCATTTTGGACCTAGATTTTCCTTTGTGAATAGTAACCATGCTCGATGTTCTGAAAGTCACCTCTTCTCAAATTCGTGATGTCATAAAGAACCTAGACACCTCATGTGGACCCAAACTTTACTATTAAAAAACTGCTTCACTGAGATTATTTAGTTCTCTTCAAACTCTACAACAAATGCCTTACCGAATCTTGCTTTTCTGATTGCTGGAAAATTGCTTCTGTGGTCCCAGTTTACAAGAAATCTGGTGAAAGAACTGACCCACTAAATTATTAGCCTCCGTCCTCTCTTCAACAAAATTTTTGAGTCCTTAATTAATCAAGCACTAGTCCAGCATCTTAAAACTGCTGAACTTCTGTTCAACCAACAGTATGGATTTAGGCAAGCTCGTACTACTACATATATCTTAACTATAATCTCTGAACGTATACCATGCACTAGATAAAGCAGGGGGGTTAATGTAGTAGCCCTAGATATATCCAAAGTCTTTGACAGGGTAATGCACGATGGTCTTCTCATGAAAATTAAATCATGTGGCATTACTGGATGCATACATAACATCACCAAATGTTTCTTAAATAAGGAAAAATACAGGTTGTTGTTCTTGATCATCATACTTTAAAACAACATGATAGAAATGCGAAAGGACAATGTTTGGACCTTTATTATTTCTCTTATTCATAAAAGACTTCCCTGATAAAATTGTCTCTGAGGTGGATATATTTACTGATGACACCACGCTCTATAATAGACATGAGGGGAAAACGAGTGGAAATGGCTGAAACCTTAGATGAATTTGGTTGGTTGTTTTTGTTTTACGGCATATCAACCCTTTTCAAGTCATTTAATGCCGAATCCAGTGATTTTGAAGAAAAAGTTTTTAATAGAATATATTTGTTTTATTCAAGTCGGTTGTTTAGAACAATGAACAATCAGAAACTGTTCTGTCTACTGCAAACCAGTCACCTCTCAAGACTTGTTTAGAACAACGAACCATCAGAAACTGTTCTGAAACTAAACATGGCTTACACTCCTAGACCACTCCGGGTCAGAGTGGACCTGAGAGCAATGGCAATTAAAGGGTGACTCCACACTCCTCAAAGCCCGTAAGCTGGGACCTCACCATCGGATATAGTTTAAGATCATATCCTGGACCCTTAGATGAAGACTTCCAGCCTATAGTGGAATGGAGGCATAAATGTTTGGTAACATTCAATGCTGCCAATATTAAGCTTCTTTCCTTTAATAATTACGAGAAACTTCTCAACCACTGATAGCCATGGATAATGATACTCTACCTAAAAGCTCTTCATTTAACTTCTTGGTTTAACATTCACAAGGAACATGAGCTGAGGTATGAGAAATATATTGAGGGGATTGCCAAAACTGTAGTGGAATAGAAGAGAAATTAGCTGTTAGCTATCTATCTTTGTATTTGTTTATCTAGCCATAGATCTATCTATCTAACTATCTATCGAATTGGAAGCAAACAAGAGATGAAATGTGACACTATGTTTTGATAAAAGTCAAAACATGTTGAGGTGTAAACTGGACAAGTTGCACAGGAAGAAAGTTGACCAGCATCGGAAGTATGTGTCTGTTGTCACGTATTCTGGTTAGCTGAGAAAATAGACGTTGGAAAGAGGACGTCAAATAGAGCAGACGGTTTAACAAGTCGTCCCCCCTCACTGAGGAGGGAGCTGACGTGTCTCAGAATGGAGATTAGAATTAACCACTCAAGCAAAGATATTCACCTTCCATTCTTCTATGATCGACATCTGGGAAATAATAAAAAACTATATAAAACCAACCATCGTCTTGGAGTTGAAATGCATTCGTCTACAGGTTTTAGCTTCCATCCAAGAATAGATCAAATTCTCAGGTGGACCACAAGACCAACGACGCGGTTGAAAAGTTGATAAGGATGTTGAAATACATGTATGTGTTTATGTAAATGTCTGAGACACACGCATGCAACACACTTAGATGATCACAGAATGTAAATAAACTGTCACACAATAACTTAGGGTTCAGATAGTGAAGAAGCCACTATAGACACACAGTAACACAACGTATAAATGAACTCCTTCATAATGTTACACTGCGAAGAAGGTGGGCTCTCTCTACCATGCTAGAAAGTTACTTATGCCTGAGAGTATCTTGTACAAAATACAAGACCGCTATTTGCCCATACATAAAGTATTGTTGCCACATTTGGGCTGGTGCATCTCCTACAAGTCTTTCACTCCTAGATATTGTTCAAAAAGGAGTGGTCAACCTTATAAGTCCCGCACTGTCAACAAAACTCCAACCTCTGTCCCATCACCAAAATGTTGCAAATTACCTCCTGGGTCTCTGCTTCCCCGACTGTACTGGCAGCATGTCAGTACAGTCTTCCTGTAAATTCCTGCAAATTTTGTTCTAAATAGTAGCTCCTTACATCCAAGTGGCACTGTGCTTTGTTTGGGGTGAAAAAGCAATGCAAAAAAAAACATGCTCTTTTAAAAACTACTTTCAATACTATTTGTGAAAAATCCTGCTCTCCAAACTAAATAAGAATTGCCTCTTCTGACGCGAAATAATCGACAATTCTGTATTAGATACATTATAATACTTTTTATTTTAATTTTGGAAGGAGGGCATTGTTCTTTCTTTTTACAATAACACTAATTTAGTTTATTTTTATATATAAGAAAGTATTGTGAAGGGTATGCTTTAAAAATAAATTAAAACATCTAAATAAATACATGTAAGATCTTTCTTAAGTCGTGAAACAATTTATATTTTTTTAGTTATGTAGAGGGGAGTAGGCATACATATACTGTAGGTATATATAACATAACCCTAAAGTAAAACTAATCTGTAGCCAGAAGTAAAGAATAAAGTACATTTCAGAAATGTGTTTAATTTTTAAAAGTAAAAAAAATTACCTTGGTATTACCAGGTCTCCAATACCGCTATCTGGCCCTAAAGTGAGTGCTCATTTTATGTTAAATTTATAAAAGAGATCTCTACTCTAAAATCTTCATTTTTTATATTCCTTTTTTGCTGATATTATTTTCAGTCTGTTTACATGTAATCACCAAAACAGAGAAGCATCTGATTTGTATTTGAAGAGAGATGTGGTTTGATATTAAAAAACAATATTGATACATTTTTATTGTTTGCTTCTACATGTTACAGGTCCACACAGCTTTGATATCCTCAAAACTACCAATGGTCAAGTTATTACTATAAGTAAGAATGCAAGTAGTACCCATGCACTGCTTAAGGATGCTAACCACTGGAATGCCATTCTACAGAAAGCATCTACATCTGAATCTGGAGGTAATTTGAGACATTTGTTTGCCATCATGCTGACTACTAATGTGCATCGTTTAAAATAACTACGAGATGCACACAAAAAAGCATTTATTGACTACTTAGAAAAGGACATTTAATAGGCTAAAATGAGAAACATATTGACACTGTAATGTGAGTAATGTACTGAAACCAATATCTACAAAGGCTGTATAAGCTTAGGCGAGTAGTAGGTATGGTCTCTCAGAAATTGACCATCAACATCAAGCCACTATTGTGAACACTGGCTAATATCTGATGAGCTTCCAGAATTCAAGCTTTGATGATCAATGCTTTTAAGAAGATGAGTAGTCTCAGCAATAACAATAAGTGTAGGTTCTGCCACACAAAATTAAAGAGTGTGAGCCACCTGACATCCAGTTGTAAAGTTCTGAAGGATGGCTACTATACAATGCTACACAATGGAGTGTGTGTAAATATCTCCACTGGACCATTTGTAAAATGTTGAATGTTCAGCAAGGCTTGAGAACATATACCAGAAAGAACAGTTGCAAATGAATCATACACCATCCACCATGACTATGCAATTCATAAAGCTATGTACCTATGTATTAGTTAAACCTGACATGGTGATATGAGACAAGAGGGACAAGTAGCAACTTTAGTTGCAGTTAGTATCTTTAATGCTTGTTTAGACAAATCTGAGAGGGAGAAGATAACACAATACCAAGTTCTTATATACAACATGAAAAGAAACTGGAATCTTAGGAAGATATCCATCACGCCAGTAATATATACACACACAACGTAACAATAGGAGCAACCAAGCTCATGAAAAAGAATTGTCATATCTGATATGAACCAGAGTCTTATTGAAAATGTTTGAAAATATATCAACTTAAGAAGTGCATTGCATCCTCTTAAAAAATGTCTTCACTCTTTTTTCAATTTGTTTTATTTTTGTTTTGCTGGAGATGAGGCATCCTACCAGATGCCAAACATTCATTAACTATTAGGTTGATGCAAAAATAATGTCGTTTTTGACATTCAACTTCGTCAAAACCGACGTTATTTTTGCACCAACCTAATATTTCAAAAACTCCCACGAAGAGATCTTTTTAAAATTCTAAATCTTCCTTTAAGCACAATTCTAAATCTTCCTTTAAGCACTTTCTTGCACTTAGTTCACCGGGTATATTCTTCTAGTACTTTTTGATACTTTTGGCAGTCATAAATTTAATTTTAAAAATCAATAAATTTTGATCATTTCATCATTAATACAAACCGTGAAAAATGAAGTTTAAAAAAAAAGAATCGTTTTTGGCATCGGAAAATATGTACAAATTTTCTTATACTAATTCTGGTACTCCAAAAGTTCCAATATTTTCAATTCCCGATTCTGATTAATCATTCCAATACTACTTCTAAGATCACTTTGTTGTAGAGTAAATTATTTTTAAGGATACAAGGGATCTTTTGTTATTAAGAATCGATCACTGACATCATCTTCTTAAGAAGATATTACTCGTTTTTACATACTAAATACAAAACAGATATTTTATGCATTACAAATTAACTATTTTCTTGTTTCAATCTACAAAATTTCCAATAATTTAATACCTTTTATATTTTTTTACAAATATTACTATTTTTACAGTATCAATATTGGATTTAAACAGATGGGAGAAAGATAAGGGGGCGGGAAGGGCAAGGTACAAGAAATTCAGAGAAAAAATTACTCTCCATCAAATTTGGAGTTATTGTTTTCAGTATTGGACGATAAATCACAAGAGTAACCGGAAACTGCAAAAAAAAAAAAAAAAAAAAAAATCGCATCAGAAGTAGAAAAATTTATGTTTACTTTTCGATTTGTGCTGACTTTCTGATGCCAAAAATAATTTTTTATTGTTATTTCTTTGTTTTCGTTTGGAACTTAATTTTTCATGCCTCGTATTAATGCTAAAATGTTAATTAATTAATTAATTGTTAATTTTTCATGGCTCGTATTAATGCTAAAATGATAAATATTTATTGATTTTTTATTATATCAGTAAAAATAAAATTTATAGATCACCTCACAAGTTTTTTTTTTTTAATATAAGCATATATTCTATGAGTTTTAAGATAATCTGACCCCACGAAAAAAAAAAACTTTATGTTCAGAAATTTAAAAAGAACTGCCATCAGAATCGGTAATTGGATCGGAATCAGGGAAAACATTGGAATCATGCCATCACTAGCTGACTCCGATACAATTACTGATTCTGTACTAAATTTTATAAATATTACATGATAAAACTGGACTGGTGAGCACATGCATTAACATCAATAAAATGCAATGGGAGGAAAATTCCTAACTAATGAACTTATGATCAATTATACAATATACATATTTTAGGAAACACAGTGAGTAATGTGGGCACATTATTTTCTGCTTTGTTAAACTTTACCATGAGGTTGGGGGATACTGAGACCGCAGCATACCAAAATTAAAAACTAATGCTATAAATATTGGTTATACTTGTCCTGGAACAAGTATTATTTTGTCAGAATGTTTAGATGAGGTGTATTTTGTCAAACTCAGAAATATTAAGAATACAATAATGAATTTCTTAAAACTTCTATCCTATCATGACTAATGGAATGAAAGCAAGCGTGGATTAAATAAAGGGTTCCATTCAAAATTCTGTACAAATTCCTCAGTTCAACAAAAATATTCATGAGTTTGACAATATAGGATTAGTATGTTTACTGCTCTTGGTTTCTATCTTTTGTAGGTATTGATCATTGTCAGAGGACAATAAATGCTTTGTTCTTATTTATGATCAAGATCTGTTTATCGACTTTATCGATTGATATGAACTAAAAACCAACAGTTTTTCAAAAGTGCTCAATATATGTATAGAGCTTTTATAAATAAAATTATATTATTACTGTAAGAAGTCTACACAGACCGATCAAAGTTTCATCAGGTTTCCAAAATTGATCTTGCAGGCAGAAAATAAGTTTCCATTAAAATCTTACCAGCATGCAACCAAAAAAGAAAAGGAAAAAAATAAAAAGATATATTTTTTTCCCCAATATTTAACAGCCATTACTCTCATTGCAACACAATCGTGAAACATGTGTGTATTTAAGGCTTACCCTACACTTCACACCTTCCTTACAATGGTTATATAATTGTGTGTGTATGTGTGTGTGTGTATTGCTGCATGTATTTATTTATAAAATTATTGTTTAATCAAAATGTTTATCCATAAAATGTGTTCTAAATCACTTTTTATGGGGTTCAGCTCAAGTAACCACCTGCAGCCCTGACCCAATATAGAGTTTTTTCAGTTTGTGAAAGGATAACACTGCCATACACTTACATCTTATGCAGCATCCAATAGATTGTTCAGCTGCACATGATAATAGTATTGCAACTCGTGTAACGCTAAGTGACTAATGTACTGGCCCACTAAATAATCACCAGCATACTGGGATCTCACTTAGTGTTAGAGAGTCGCAATCTGCCCTACAATATGCTTAATTAAAAGTGATCAAGTGAGCAGACCTAATTTAGGAAAAGCTTCATCCACATTTGCCAGTTTGGGAAATCATGTTCCCTCTTTTATGAGAATGCATTAGTTTGCCTACCAGACCATGGACTTTTCCTCTTCATGCTATAATTACTTGACCGTTTTCGCTTGAAATGGTCAGTTAGCCATGACATGACCGATGGATACTGATTACTTCCATGCATATCATTACTGTTGCTTTATTGGATGATAATTCCTTCCCTCAGTATATGAGATTCTTTATTGGCTTCAATGAACTAATAATCAAATGTTGGCCATCATTTTCTCTTATCATTATTAGGGCTGGAAATTGCTAGCGTATTTGTCGATGGGTGGGACGAGAAAATAAAAAGACAATTTTGAAGAACACAATCAGAAAAAGAAAATTTCTATTTTCTATTTATTTATATTTTTTGATAACATTTTGGAGACAAGAAATCAGTTTATTCACAGTGAAATTCGTATTCTCATAATATACATTTTAGTTAACTACTATAGATAGGTACATAGGTAGTGGCAATGTATTAATATATATTCTTTGATGACTAAATCTATAATCGAAGAGGAAACTTATGGTTGCATTTATCTTTGCATATATGCGAACACTATCAGTTCCAAACCATTTAGACGATCTGTGTTCATGTTGGACGGCATAACCAGCAAAGAGGACATTTTATTATCTTATTTTATTTGTAACTTTAAAATTTTAATTAGAGCAATTAAAATTTTAATTAGAGCAATTAAAAATGATAATATGCACTTCAAGATTGAAGAAAGCAGGAGTAACAAATGGTCATTAATTCATTCCTAGACAACACCAGGTCTGCCTGCTAAGCCAACAACGAAGGTTAATATTTGGTTTTGCAAAGCTCTATAAAGAGATGTAATATCTGAGAGTAAAGTTATAATTGTATAGACCAACAGTTCAGTGAATATGTTGCATATGTTTGTACACACGGGAGTATTTTAGGTCACATATAATCATTTGGTATTACTGACTCATATCACTAATTCTAATTTTAACATTTGACATTTGAAACTGTTTCATGCATTCAAAGATGAGTAATTTGATCGAAGTTTTGTATTTCTTTGATTCTATTGTGTGCAAGAACAAGAGTATCAAGATGATGACTCACCGCATGAGGCAGAACTGTGAAGCTTCGGGAGCATCTGCAGCCGGCATCTTCTCAAGACCCAATTCTGCACTTGCATAAGAATCACTGTCCACACTTACGGTACTTGAAGTGCGACTGCTGCCACTGCTGACTAGCTTTCGAGTGTTGTTCTGTCGAAGTACGGTCAGGGATCCAGTTCCTAAACAAATGAGAACAAAAAGAACATAAAGTTCTTGTCTTAAAATTTACAAACATAATAATAATAATAATTATTATTATTATGTTTTTAAGGTAATAATAATAATTATTATTATCTTAAAAAACATATCTGTCAGTGTTTGCCATTCTCAAATAAAAAGAGAAAACGTTTGCAAAAAAATAGAATCAAATAAAACAATTAAAATAGAATCAAATAAAACAATTAAAATAGAATCAAATAAAACAATTAAAATAGAATCAAATAAAAAAATTAAAATAGAATCGAATAAAACAATTAAAATAGAATAGTTCTAAACAAAGAAGAAAATGCTCATAAGTTTAATCTGTTTGTGTGAAAATGCTAATTCAAACTTAAGCAGAACCAACCAATCAACAGAGCAAACTTTGATCTGTTGACATCTTGAAACTAATCATTGCAAACTAAAGCTTGACAGACCAAACAATCGATAAAGAGAATTGGTCCAATGCATCTAAACTCAGATCCTGCTAACGATGAAGCTGCTATTTTAAACAAAATTTTCTTTGCCGTGCAGAGTAGCGGAGGCATGTCCATGGGCATTCAAATTGAGAGGGCATTCAATTATATTCAGACTACCCCCTTTCTCATATTTCTCAGTACTAGGACTTATACTCGAGTCTTTGGGATATATAATAAAGGAATTGGCCCCAGGCATCATCAGACCTTACCATTCCACTGCCAACAAACAAAGCCTTCTAAATAAAGGTCACATGACATTAATATTACATGCACATAAATATTACACGTTTCATACTGTTTTACGAAATTTGCTTGCTTTTGTCATTTTTACATACTCTGATCTTTTTTAAGTAGTTTTTGTCCTAGTCAACGATGACCTGCTGAGAATTTCGAACTTATCCCTTGATTTAATCCTCCTGAGGCTCTAATTCTATGCCTTTTATATATAAAAGCGTCAGTTAGTTTATTCTGAAGTTCCTTGAACTCTTGACCTTTCAATAAAATTTACACTAGATAATTGTCTTTACCTACTTGAGCTCAGCAGAGGATGTAGAATATTTTGGATGTATTTATCAATCTGCTAATGAATAGTATAACAACAAACAAGATGAGAATAGCAGTTTAAATTTACAAGGCCCGTGTACATCATATCAAAGTGAGAAATTTAAAATTCTAAATTAAAAATCCCTAAAACCTATTAAACTGAAATCGAAAAAAAAACCTGGGCTCGATTCTCAGCAACACTCTTCGCTCTAACCAGGTTCCATCCGGTTCTCGAGAACTCAACGGCTTGGCTCCCTCAAACATCTTAACTCCCGGCCTTATATTATCTCATTTATGCAAATTAATGCGCGATCGAACCTGCTGATTCGTCGCCTTCTCGTCTCCCATCGCTCGGGTCTCGAGTTCGCACATGCAGCCCACCTCCGTGACTGCAGTCACACTCAATTTTCACTACACGCCCCCCTGATCTCATGATCATAAACTGGGTAGGGAAGTAGTATCCATCTTTGCTAGACACACCTAGCGCTCAACACTCCGCTAGACACACCTAGTGCTCAACACTCTGCTAGACACACCTAGCGCTCAACACTCTGCTAGGCACACCTAGCGCTCAACACTCTGCTAGACACACCTAGCGCTCACTACTCTCTGACAAAGAGATACTACTTAGCAAAAGTGAGGCTACACGGCTTGACACAAATTAATTTTTAAATTTCTCATTTAAAAACGACTTTATATACAAGCTGACTAAATCGCATTGTAATTCTTTTTAACAATGACTACTTTTTCTTCAAAAACAAAATCGACTTGAATTGTACTCTCACCAAAATAATTATCGTTCAAAAACGACACCCTTTTTCTCCTTATTTCATGTTAAATTCCATATTTAAAAATAACTTTTAAACACATACAAGTCGTCCGAATCACATTTTAAGTTCTTTTAACCGCGACGACTTTTTTCAAACACAATAAAATCCGACTCGAATTGTACTTTTATAAAATAAATCTATCGTTTAAAAACGACACCCTTTTTCCTTGGCAGCACAACAGGATTTCATTTTAAATTCCGCATTGAAATATGACTTCTATACATACAAGTCATCCGAATCGCATTTCAAGTTCTTTTAACAAGGATGACTTTTTCAAACACAATAAGATCCGACTCGAATTGTACTCGAGTAAAATATTTTTCGTTTAAAAACGATGACTTTAATACAAACAAGTAGACCGAACTGCATTCCAACACGTTCATTTGACAACGATAGAAATCCAATGAATCCCACTGGGATTAACAAACAAAAAGACAAAAAAAGTCCGACTCACTTCATATCTTCAACCTCCGCAGTTTGACACGACTCATTCAATTCTCTCTTTGATAACGCTTTTCAATTTTTAACGCGACTTTTAATTTTTCAGGTTCGACGTGAATCATTTAAAATTTCCCATTTCATCTCGGCCGCATTGGTTCCATATTTAACGCCGAATAGCTTCTAATCGAAAAAAAAAAACAAAAAAACCTGGACTCGATTCTCAGCGACACTCTCCGCTCTAACGAGGTTCCATCCAGTTCTCGAGAACTCAACGGCTCAACTCTCTCAAACATCTTAACTCCCGGCTTTATATTATCTCATTTATGCAAATTAATGCGCAATCGAACCTGCTGATTCGTCGCCTTCTCATCTCCCATCGCTCGGGTTTCGAGTTCGCACATGCAACCCACCTCTGTGACTGCAGTCACACTCAATTTTCACTGCAGTGAAATAGTAATAACTATATACACAGAATAAACTTTATTTTAGGATAAAAACACAAGGAAAATAAAATAACTAAATAAAAAACTAACCTAATTCAACACCGAAAAATAGTTATAAAAAAGTATGCTAAGCACGTGTGCAATTTACCTATTAATTCAACGCATTCATGAAAATGTGTGTCATCACTATACAAAAAAACGAAAGAAAAGAAAATAAAGCCAGTTAGACATTCGTCTGAAAGAATCCCTGCCATTGGCATCGTTACCTAATAGAAACATTAACCAGTTGGAGGAAATAACAATGAATCTAATTGGTAGGCTTCAGCTACAGCAAACAAATCTGTGGCAGCAAATAAATGATGTGTCAATGTTAATCATTTGAAGACCACAAAATCGGATTTACTCGATTAAATTTTTTCAAAATTATTCTTAAATATAAGAAAAAGAAAAATTAGCAAAATATATAATAATCAAGTTGCTACAAATTCTTGTCATGTTTTTTCCTTTTCATTTCCAAATATTTTTTAAATCCAATCAGTATTAACATTTCTTTTATTCTTTTACAGTAAATGCAAATGAATTCATTTCCGGAAGTTCAAATTACTTCCGGAGGTTTGTTTTAGAATTTATGAAAAAGAAATGTCATTCAATATAATTAAACAAAGAATGAATTGAAGAATTTTTGTTTTCCTATGGCAAATTTCCGATTCGAAATCTTTATTGGTTGATATGAACAATTCATTCATTTATATTATTTATTTATTATGCCTTTTTAGGTATCTCTTATTTAATTATTTATTTATTATGCCTTTTTAGGTATCTCTTATTTAATCAATAATCGTATTTAAACTTTTAATGACCCCTTTTCACTCCTAAACAATTATATCTGTGTGTGCGTGTGTGTGTGCGCGTGCATGTGATGATTGTGATGTCTTGTCAAATGAGTGCCACTCCGTCAGTCACTGAACGTCTATGTGCCTGAAGATGACTCTTCAGTCCTACCAGCGACTTACACACCCTCAAATAGGCATGACACTGATAACGGTCATTGGTTTTGATGAAACCAACAGCAACAGAATTTGTATCATGGTGCGCTTTCATGTGATTAACGAGACCTGCCTTGGACAACAGAGTTACACACCTCACAGATCCAGCGATCTCCATGACTGGGTGGCAAGATTTTGTGTTTTTTACATGCTCTCTTGAGCTTCGCTTGGTTTACCTTGGCTGCTTCAAAGTGTCCTCCACTGTATGCAATCAGACGTTAGGAGCTCCCAACTGTCAACAGGAACATGAAAACGATTTTTGAACTTATGCCAAGCAGGAGTTCACCATAAAACAACTGTTTTGGGAGTCGACAGTCATCAAGCCAGACAAGATGAACTCAACGTTGGTTTCGGCCTTATTTAAGATACATGCATCAGGGATGAAACTGCCCCACTTTAAACCAAGAATGTGTTTAAGGCAGTGTTGATGAAACCTCTCGAGCTGTTTTACATGTGAACAGTACAGGGTCCATGTTTCAGAGACATAGAGCAGGGCTGCCATTTTAGTTATCAGAGTTAGATCACTATCAGACAAGACTATCTTGTAACCTTCCAAATGCGTCTGATGCCTTGCCGATTTCGCTTATTTGTCTTATTTCCGCATCAAGAGTGCCATCATTTGATAAAGTACTACCAAGGTAGACAATATATATATATATATATATATATATATATATATATATATATATATATATATATATATATAGTGTAGTATAATAATTCTCCAAGTTTCAAATACTGTTTTCTCAGTTAGTTATTTATTACTTTTCAAAACGTATCTATTACAATATTGTTTCATATTGCAACTAACAAGCCTACAAAATTATTTTATTGCTTCATATTTAGTCATGTACTCTTCAGATATTTACCTTAAAAAAACTTATAAACACACCATTTTTGACAACTAAGTAACTGAGAAGGAATGTCAGAGTGTGTCGGTGATTTTAATTCTAGAAAAAAAAAATTTTAGGGCATAAGCTTAAGGTATCTGAAGATGAAACTGAAATTCAAAGAAATACTGCATAAATAATATCTAAATGTTAATGGACCCAACTCACTGTCAATCTGAAATAGTTGAATTTCTAAATGGAAGGTTGTATCTATATGCTCCATAAAAGTTCTTAATTTTTTCCAAATGAATGCCAAAGTATTTTTTCATTTATCACTCCTATATTACCATCAAAACGAGTTATATATATATATATATATATATATATATATATATATATATATATATATATATGAAAATATAAAAAATTTCTTTGGGTTACAAAATTTAATTATGGCTAAATTTTTTTTCATAGGGGGTCACCACTTATCAAGGCCCAGAGGCCACTCGAGGATAAGGGTTAAATAGTGTACAGTAGTCAATGGGACAATATTGTAGTAATTGTTAGTAGTGGAAATTTGGTAAACTGGATTACTTAAGGAGAAAGGCTCTTCAAGAAATTGTTTACATTGGACTTGAAGATAACCATATTGTAGTGAGCTGGAAAACAGGCAGAGTTCCACAGATGTGCAGTTCTGAGAAAGAAGTTTTATCCATGGAATCTACGTTTAGGTTTAGGCACAGATATACGAGAGGTGTGCAATAAGTAATGCCCCTGACCCACTTCCAGTTGTCTGATCTAGCTGAAATTTTGCATGTGCAATGATTTATATCTCTACGGATTATGTGGCAAATTACAGCTCTGAACTAATTGTGGTTTCTGTTTTATAGGTGTTTGAACTGAGTCAGGTGTGAAATGGAGCCTGTTGAATGTTGAGCAGTGATCTAGTTTTTGTATTTGAAAGGACGCACACCACAGGAGACTTTTGATGAAATGAAAGAAACTTATGGTGATAATGTCCATCATATGACCTTGTAAAACGCTGGCATCGTGAATTCAAACATGGTTGGAAGTCTGTAGAAACAGCTCCCAGACCTGGTCGCCCCCCCTTCTGCCATTGATGAGGCATCTGTCCGTCAAGTTGAGTCTGCCATTTTGGAAGATCGGCGCATTACTATTCGCTAAATAGCCCGAGATGTCAAGATTAGTACAGGGTCTGTGGAAACTATCATTCAAGACCATTTGCATATGCATAAGGTGTCTGCCAGATGGATTCCCAGGTTGCTTACACCATTCCAGAAGTGAGAACGCGTCGAGTGCTCGAGGACGAATTTGATGTGCCAAGAAGACTGATTACACAGGATGAAACCTGGGTCCATCACTATGATCCAGAGACCAAAGCCTAGTCAATGCAGTGGAAGCACTTGAACTCACCACCTCCAAAGAAGGCAAGGGTGCAGTCCTCCACTGGTAAGATCATGCTCACAGTCTTCTAGGACCAGGACGAAGTAGTAATGATAGATTTCCTGGCAAAGGGTAACACAATTACAGGAGCCTATTATGCTTTACTTTTGAGGAAATTAAGGGAAGCTATCAAAATCAAGAGGCGGGGCAAGATCAGCAAAGGTACCCTCCTCTTGCAGGACAATGCTCCGGTCCACAACTCGCATGTCGCCAGATCAGAAGCATGGGCGTGTGGTTATGAAATCCTTCCCCATCCTCCCTACTCTGCTGACCTTGCACCCTCTGACTTTCACCTCTCTCTCAGCCATGAAGTTGTTTTTGAAAGGAAAGCGTTTCCCAGATGATGCAGCCTTGATTTCTGAAGTCACGTCGTGGTTGGAGGACCAAACTGGTGTGTTCTACAAAAACGGTCTCCAGAGCTGTATCAAACGATGGGAGAAATGCATATTTCTGGGTGGTTCCTATGTAGAGAAAGACTAATAACTGTGCCAAGTTTCGTTGCTCTACTGCTATGGGAAGTGGGTCAGGGGCATTATTTATTGCACGCCCCTTGTAGCGTTGGGGAAATTATTGATAGTGTTTTCCGCTAGACGTGTGTTTCTTGAGAAAGTTTGGCAAGAGAGGACTCTAGATTGGAGCTCAGATGGGACATTCCATGCCAAATCATCCAGTAACAGATCGAAATTTCACAACCCCTCAGAATTTTTTATCCTTTTGACTCCTGTAAGATAACATAAGTTATGATGAATTGCTAAAATTTCAGACCCAGCAATCAATGGGAACCCTGTTTTTGAGCCCAGCTAAAACAAGGCCAAGAAGCCGATAAAGGACCATCGCAACGCGTCATCACAGGACTACCCATCGTTACAATATTATAAATTTTTTGAAAAGTATATAGTTTCTGTCCTAGAAAATTGCATCTATTAGGGGTTTTTGATCAAGGAATCTAAAAATCAACCTTAGAAAGGGAAGTTCATCTTGTGGGACTTTTTTGCTTATTTATATGCCGAGACAGCTTCCACAGGAACCTCGAAAAATGCATAAGTTTGGGGGTCAAGAAAAGACAACTCTAGGGGTTCGAGTTTATATCTGTTTTAATATTTAGAAAGCCAAAAGATAGAACTTTCAATATATATATATATATATATATATATATATATATATATATATATATATATATATATACGTCCATACTTGCTATTTTATTCCTTCACATTGAAATTTAATGCCGAAAGTTGACAATTTAAAAAAAAAATCAATTGAAAACGCTCAATTTTCGTTTAATGTTGATGAATATAAGAAAGTTTCAAAGTCACGAAAATCAGTGAAAATTTATGAATTTTTTCCGGACATCATATTACATAAGCAAAAGTGTACCCTCCTCATAAAAAACTGAAGAAAGTGTCTAAAAACATTTTAAGTTCTCTTTGTCTATTTCCAGGCTTGTCAATGACAAAAGTTTACTTATTTACTTACAAAATAAATAATAAACCAGTTTTTTCCAGGAAATTTGGTCAAATTTTCAACAATTCTGTTCAAAACCAGGCAATAATCGCAGATTGTTTTACGAAAATTATGTTGATTTTTTTGCGCAATTCATAAAATATCAAGAGTTTCATGCATGTACTATCAACACGTACGAAAAAGTCTGGAAACTTGTTGAAGGCACCTCATATATATATATATATATATATATATATATATATATATATATATATATATATATATATATATATATATATATATATATATAGTAATGTGTTTGATAATTCAAAATTCAAATTAGAATAAAGTACCTCTAGGATATTTGCCTATCGAGCTTATTATATATCTGAATTACAACGAGCACTGTTCTTTTCTTGTATTTTAATTAAATTAGTAATTTTACTATCGCATTAAAATACACTCTGCTCTTTAGACTACTGTTTTAACCTCCTTTGTACACGTATATATATATATATATATATATATATATATATATATATATATATATATATGATTGTTGAGCTGGATTAAATCCGACGATATGAAATAAAATGGAGGTGGAAGGACCTGGATACTCAACGTTTCGCCCGATTTATGCGGGCTTCTTCAAGAGGGATGGTCATTGACGAGAGAGTCGGAGGATTGGGGCTATATATAATGATGGGGGAGAGCAGCGTGTTTTCCTTATGTAAATTAGATGTCATATGTACATGTATATACATTTTATGAGAGAAAAAAAAAAAACTAAATTAGAGTAAACTAGTGTAGTGGATTACGTCTAAAAGATAAAATAT
Source organism: Euprymna scolopes (assembly GCF_053919585.1). Lineage (NCBI taxonomy): Eukaryota > Metazoa > Mollusca > Cephalopoda > Sepiida > Sepiolidae > Euprymna > Euprymna scolopes. The sequence continues at coordinate 91,223,007 of NC_136511.1, read as the reverse complement.
CGTAGAGATTAAAAAAATCATTTTAAGTTCTTCTCTTTGTCTATTTCCAGGCTTGTCAATGACATATGACATCTAATTTACATAAGGAAAACACGCTGCTCTCCCCCATCATTATATATAGCCCCAATCCTCCGACTCTCTCGTCAATGACCATCCCTCTTGAAGAAGCCCGCATAAATCGGGCAAAACGTTGAGTATCCAGGTCCTTCCACCTCCATTTTATTTCATATATATATATATATATATAAAACCACGAGAAAAATGAAAAACCAAAGAATGTTCAAATATTCATCAACGTTTCATTTTGATTTCAAGACTTTGTCAAGATGATTGGTTCGAAGAAAAGCATAGAAGTCATGATGTGAAAATATGTTGTGCGTCTATGACATAAAAATAATGTTTTTGGTTCATTTTCGAAATTTTCGAATTTTTCGATTTCGAAACAATATATATATATATATATATATATATATATATATATATATATATATATTGTTTTTGTCAGTAATTTTACCATAACATGAATATTCATTTCAATTTTAGCTGCATATGAAAATGGATCAAATTGCCAAAGTGGCGGTTTCACAAAAGCAAATCTTTGCAGCTATCTTTGAATATAGCTAGCAGTTTCCATCAACTAAATTCCCAGATTGTGATTCATGTATCAAGAAATGCACACAAGAATTCAATGGGGCGCAGTCAAGGGCTATGGAGCCTAAAACCCGAGAAAAGGGATATTTTCTTAATCTTAATATTTTTGTGTAGTAGACTCATCATTATTCTTCCAAAACATTCAAAGTGCTAGCACAAACACTAATCCTACTTTCTATTTCCACAAATCAGTGATCTGGGCCCACTGTGTGGTGGATTAAAGGTTCCTGGGTTAACAAGTATGACATTGAATGTATACTCCCCCCCCCCGAGTTTGATGAAAACGCATTGTACAGAAAAAAAAAAAAAACGGTTTTGCCCATGTATTTAAAGTTAATGAAAGAACATACTTTTGACTTGACATCTCTGCTTTAATAGATTAAGTGTCATTATTTTTTGTTAAGTGTCTTATAATAAATACTACTAATCCTAATAATTTTTGTTAAGTGTCTTATAATAAATACCAAAATCCTAATAATTTTTGTTCTCTTTAGATTATGATTTAAGATGGCAAGTTCACCGAAAAAGGTCAAACCGATGTTGACACAAGTTTTGAAAAAAGTCTGAAAGATGAATGTCACTAGAAAACTGTTGTGGAACTGAAATCATTCGTAGAACTGTCTGAAGAGGAACAAACTATCATTGGAGAGCTGGTTTGGAACAGACCTGTGATCTGGGTAGTATATACGAGAGAAAGTATAGCAATGGTTTGTTCAAGAAAAGAAGTAAGTGCATTGATCCGTTCAAACTCCATACTAAGAAGAAGAAGCCTGATGGACACACAACATATCACTCACTATGGCTGCATAGCTAAGGTCAATGGAATTCAGAATCAATGATGGAGCTCCCTAGATGGAAGATCTGTAAGAACTGTCATAAACGAGTGAAGGAGTATCTGGCTCGAGACAAGGATTCAACAGATGACAATGAATCCTTGGAAGACAAGAGTGCAGAGTGTGAACCTAACGTGCTTGAATCGACATTACATCAGCCAGAGCAACAGGATCTCCTAAATGATACTCCTGGAATGATCGGGATATCCCCATTGAAATCCCATGCCCTACCAAAGTCGAGCAAAGTGAAAGATGCCTACGAGAAAGTCAACAGAAGTTTTGAGAAGCAGAAGGAAATGGTGAAGAAGTTGTTTGAATTACCGGACACCTCTCGGCTGGATATGACTGAACGGTTAGTGGAGAAGGATACCAAGGCAAAAACGAGAAACTTTGATCGTCTCATGTTTCTTCTGAAAGAGAAGGTAGACAAGAGTACACACACACAAGATACATATCCTTACAATGCCTCCACTAGAAAAGAAGTTGGCAGTTTCTTTGGGGTAAGTGAATACCTAGTTCAAGAAGCTCAGAAGTTGGCTGCAGAAAAAGCGCTGCTTGAATCAAAAATTGGATGCAGTCTATTGCAAGAAATTGAGGACTCGTTAAAATTATTCTAATTGTGCAATGTGAGCATATGACTGCAAAAGTTGAGCTTGTTTGATATCTTTTGGACAAGGTTTCACATAACTTTAATCAGGCATTACAATTCAGTCATAAAAATGAAGAAAAAACATTGAAACTTTATCTAAGAGTTAGAGAATTTAACCACTGAAATATAAAATTATAAGATAAACACATATTTACCTCTAAATTACAACCAGGCAGCCATAAAACATATTTATCAACATTAGACGAAAATTGGGCATTTTCAACTACAATTTTTTTCAAAATTGTCAACTTTCAACATTAAATTTTTATGTGAAGGAATAAAATACCAAATATGAACCTGCATATATTCTGAAAGTTCTATCTTTTAGCTTTCTAAATATTAAAACAGATATTACCTCTGAAGATAGCTGCTCGCCATTCATCAGCCACTGTGTGGTGTTAGTGTCGCTAGACAAAATGACGGACAGCCCCCTTAAAATAATTTTTAGAAAAATAAATAAAAATAAATAGTAAGACTTGGCATAAAAAAGGAAAGTATAAATTTATTAGCCATTTTTTTTTTTTTACGTGTTACACTCATATTGTTTTTAGTGTCCATTGGTCGGGTAGAGTGAAACGAAGAAATTCTTCTTGACTGAGTAAATGTTTTTTGTGTTAAATTTGAAGAGAAAAAGTGAAGAATTAAATGTTTTTTATGTAAAGAAGAAAACAGTTATTTTTAGGAAGAATTAAATAAAAGTCCCTTGCTTACTTTAGCGGAGAGATAGAAAAGGGTAAATATAAAAAGTCTATCAAGATAACAAGTCCATCTCCATGTGGAGGAATTAATTGTCGAGCATGCGCGCGTTTAACGTCCACGCGACGGAGTCGATGATGATGATGTTACAGCATGCTGCCTTGACTGATTCGTTTGGGCGCAAAATGCCCTTTTTAAAGATCCAGAGCGGCTCCAAAACGCGATAGTTTCTGCTGATATTTTGGCTTTTGGAAAATCGTTAAAAAGATAATCTTTTTAATTTTCTCATTGGTTGGTTGTGTCACATGATGGTGCTTTCAACTACGTCCACCAAAAATATGTTATTTTTACTTTTGTTGTTTTGAGAAAAATGTGTGGATGTATTTGAAATTGACCTCTGACCCCTAGAGTTGTCTTTTCTGGACCCCCAAATTTATGCATTTTTCGGGGTTCCTGTGGAAGCTGTCTCAGCATATAAATGGGCAAAAAGTCCCACAGGATGAACTCCTCTGGCTTTCTAAAGTTGGTTTTCAGATTCCTCGGTCAAAACCTCCTACTAGGTGCAATTTTCTAGGACAGAAACTAAATACTTTTCCAAAAATTTATAATTTTGTAATGATGAGTAGTTCCGTCATGACGTGTTGCGAGAATCCTTTTTCAAAAACAGGGTGCCCATTGATTGCTGAATCTGAAATTTGTTATGCATATCTTACAGGGGTCAAAAGGATAAAAAATTCTGAGGGGGGTGGTAAAGTGGCCCGGATGATTTGGCATGGAATGTCCCAGAGACAAGCACTTGAAAATAACAATAAAACAGAGACACGCTCACAGTGTTTCTCCGTGAGAAAGAGGTTGCAGGGAAGAGAAAAGGGCATCCCCTACAAGGCTATGAAGTCTATTTTGAACTCTATCAAGGCAGGATAAGTCCTTTCTAGCAGCTCCTGCCCAGATGTGGCAACAGTACTCCATCATTGGACGTACCTGGCTCTTATATAGGTAGAGAATTGCATCAGCAGTGAGATATCTACTGGATCGATAGAAGGATCCCACCATTTTTCCAGCGACGAAGGGATTTGATGTAATGTTCCATTCATATCAGATCGAGCCCAAAAGCTTGTCAAAACATGGAACCTCACTAAGACAAGAGCCATTCAATTCAATTGATGCAAAATGGGGATAAGAGCATTGATGATGTAAAAATAAAAGTTTGGTCTTAAATGCACTAAAATTAACCAGTCACCTCTTTCCCCATTCTACCACATGCTCAAGATCAGAGGAAAGAGAATCAGAGAGAACTTAGTCGTTTACAGCCTTTGATGGTAGTGTCGTCATATAGACCAATTAATATGATGATTTAAAAAAATAAAAAAAATGAAAATAAAGGCTAGCTAACCAAGTTTCGTTCTTCACTCAACAGATCTAGATCGAGGAATATTTCGATTAAAAAAATGTTATAAATATGGTGGAGGAAAGAAAAAATAAATTTAAAAAAATAAAGAAAAGAAGAAAAAAATTACATAGAAATCAAATTACATCCTAAAGAGATTTTCTTTTTGCTCGCAAAGAGAAAATCTAAAAGACTTAATAAAAATGGTTTCTAGAATTTTTAGATGAAAGAGTCAGTGTGACTTACTCAAGATCGTAAACATTTCAGCACTGAAATTCGTAACACATGTCTGATTATTTATATGGTGTTCACAATTCGCAGAATCATATGTATTACTCAGAACATCCGAAAGTGAAAAATTTGCATAACGAGTTTTTGATGGTATATATGTTTCAAACGGAATCCAACATACTGTGCGCTGCAACTACATTCGAATAAATAAATAATAGAGTTATTATCGTTTGGGGTGGGGCAGAGAACATCTTTGCAAATTGACAACAACATAGGTCTAGTTAAAAAAAAAACATGCGTGGGTTTGATGCAAAATAACGTATTTGAACCATAAAGTTTGTCCTGTACTTATTTTGGTTAAAATAAAGCGATCTAAATTATATCCTGGACAAAAAATTGAAGATGATTTTATCTCCAATTTTTTGTTAAAACTTTCTTGTGATTTTGTGCGTCTAAACAAAAAATATGAAATATTGGCACTTTGTCGTTTTTCGACAAAATTAGATTTCAAGATACGTCGCAATAATTCACAAACATAGCCTTTCTAGGTTAACATTAAAAAATTCAAAGAATTTGTAACATTTGATTTTCCAAAAATATGGTTGCTCGATGAACTCGAGTACTACTCATAATGTCCTTAATCTCTTTTCTGCACAGTTTCCCATGGCTTGGACTTAATATTCTTTCCCATGGCTTGGACTTCTGCATTCCAAAGTGTGAAGAGATATATGCTGAATTTGAAGGATTTTTTTGGCACATTAGAAAGACTACTCTATGGTCAGTGATTTTAAGGCAAAGCTAAATGACGTCGCACATTCACATGCTGGCATGCCAATTTTGTTTTGTGAATCAAAATGGCGAAGTGAACATTATCGTACAATCAAAGCACTTCGCCATAATAAATCTTTAGTCATCACAAAACCCGATGAAGGCTCTGGCGTTGTCATAATGGATCACCAGGATTATGTCAATAAAATGATTATCCTGGGGGACACCTCTAAATTTGTTAAATTAGGTCCAGTAAATGCACATGATTCTACTATCTCTATCGAGATCAAGTTCCAAAATTGTGAAATATGTCAAAAGTTGTGTGCTTTCCATTTAATCCAATCTACTTGTTCTATTCGACCCTGTTTGTATGGTTTGTCTAAGACCCATAAAAGTGGGGTGCCGTTGAGACCTATATTATCAATGATAGGGTCTTTTCAACACAAGTTAGTTAAATGGTTGACAAGTATCTTAGAACCCCTTTTTGGAATGTTATAGTTTATTTTGCATTAAAGATTCCTTTACTTTTGTTAACTTTATGCAAAACTAAACTCATTCTGACAAATTAATGTGTTCTTTTGATGTTTCTAGTCTTTTCACTTGCATCCCATTGTTAGAGACTACATATCGGAGTCAACTTCCAACTCCCCCAATTCCCAAAAATATTGATTCAGCTTTAATGATATTATATACAAACAGACAGATAGTGTGGCCATGGGTTCTCCAATGGGACAAGCATCGGCTAATATCTTTGTAGGTTTTCACAAAGACGGTCTATTATCTGGTTTCCATAAACCAGACCTTTACTTTCATTACATTGATGACACCTTTTGCCTATTTGACAATGAGACGAAAGCGGATGCCTTTTTTGCATCCATTAATAACGTTCATCCAGTTTTACAGTTGAAAGAAAGAAACAAATTCTTCCGTTTTTAGATGCTCTTGTTTCCAAGACTTCATGTTTTCTTACTTCCGTTGATCATAAACCAACATTTACTCGCCTCAATACACGTTGGGACTCATTTTGTCCTACAAACCAAAAATTGAATTTAATTAAGACTTGATGATTTGTCCTGAAGCCAATCAGGATGACGAGCTTAAATTCATTACGAAGATCCTTTGCAACAATGGCTACCTCTTAGACATTGTTGAATATACTATTAATAAGAAAGTTTCCAATTTTTACAAATCTAAAGAAACTGAAGTTAATAGATGTCCTGTTTACCTTCGTCTACCTTGGCTAGGTAATAGCAGTGACCGATTTGCTTAGCAAAGGTCTCCTGCTCAGGTCAGCAACTGGCTTCTAACCTCACCGAAAACTGTGGCTTGTGATCGTCTCTACCGGGAGATCTTCACATAAAATACTAAGCATCTCAGCTCTGTGTTGATTTCTGCTGAAAAACAAAAATAAAGCTTCGCAAGCATGCCGGAAAAGAAAGACAGAGTCAGATTTTCTTACAACAAAAAAGTTAATTTCACAGGGTTTTACATATGTACATCGTCAGTTCACCAAAACATGAAAGTTCTCACAAAATCTTATCCTTTGTTCTCTGGATGGCGGTAAGGATGAATGGAGGGGGGTCTGGGGCGTTGTTGGAGCGTGTGTCTTTTTCGAAATTTGGCTCAATCTGTCTCTTCCAATCCGAGAATGTGTTCTTATGCTAAGGTCACGGGTTGGGTCTGCCAATCTGCTGAACCAATCAGGGCCAGCCACATCAAACGGGGAATACCTGACTTCCTTGCATGTGTGCATTTCATTGGTCGTTCGTAACATGCGATTCTGGGACCAAGACTCAACTGCACATTCACACAACCCCAAAGGTCAAACCTTGTCCATTTCTCTACTCAGAAACCCAGAATGTCTGAGCCGGGGTTCTTCATGTGAGACAATGTCATCGTTCTTTATTCTGACATTTCCTATCTTTGTTTTAAACAAATAAAAAGTATCTATTTTCTGTCATTGTCCCAAACAATAAAGTGTCCGTCTATATTTTTATCAACCACAATAAACTCGTCCCTTTTTATTGGTCACCTGTCGCTGTCCGGGATTCAATTAACGTTTAATGGACAATCTCAGCATATTTACCTGGTCTTACTCAGAGTTTTTAGGGGATTTCAACGTCCCCAATGGGGAGCAGCATCGCTCCTCAAGACAGTCACATTACACTGTACAATGGTCTTATTTTGCATCAAACCCATGTGCTGTTTTTTCAACTAGAACTATATTGTCGTCCATTTATAAAGATGCTCTTCCCCTCACTATAATAACTCTATTATTTATTCAAATGTAGTTGCAGTGTGCACTATGTTGGTCGGACATCATAAAGATTGGATTTTTGCTTAAAACAACACGTACCATCAAAGATTCGTTATGCAAATTTTTCACCTGCGATTTGCGAACACCATATAAATAACTATGCGTGTGCCACAAATTTCAGTTTATGATCTTGAGTAAGTTACACTCAACCTTTCATCTAAAAATTCTAGAAACTATTTTTATTAAGTCTTTGAGACCTTCTCTTTGCGAGCAAAAAGAAAATCTCTTAGGACATAATTTGATTTCTATGCAATTTTTTCCTGCTAATTTTTATTTATTTATTTATTTATTTTTTCTCTCCTCCACCATATTAATGATAATTTTTTTACCGCAATTTTCCTCGATCAAACTCTGTTGAGCGAGGAATGAAACCTGGTTAGCTAGCCTTTATTTTAATTTAAAAAATTTTTTTTTAATCATCATGTTAATTGGTCTATATATATATATATATATATATATATATATATATATATATATATATATATATATAGGAGCAAACAGTTAATAAAACATGTTAAAAAGCACTTTGAAAAAGATTTAAAAACATATTTAATCTGAAAATTGGATTATACCGTCATTCGATTATTTACCTTTCACCAGACTATCCATTTAGGTGTAATCACCTTTTTCCTCACCATATACCCTCTGCTCCACTTTTTGTTATCAAGTAAGATCTTTGACTTACTTGTTGTTTCATCAAATACTTTTGTATGCAAAATCCGATCCCGCATTTTGCTAATTCCTACCCTCTGATGAGAAGGAAAGTATTTCTTCGAAACTCTGCGGATTAAGGACTATCCACTTATCAAGTGTTTCCTTTTCAGATTAAATATGTTTTTAACTCTTTTTCAAAGTGTTTTTTAACATGTTTTATTAACTGTTTACATCTGGTTGAGATTACTTTATAAATATTAATTCTTAAATATTCATAATATACTTTAGTTTTACCATCTTGGATCATTTTGGTAAATTTAATTGTAAATTTTTATTCTCTCTCTCTCTCTATATATATATCTAAATAGATAGAAATATAAATAAATATATATATATATATATATATATATATATATATATATATATATATATATATATATATATGATATAAAGATGAAAGTCTCTCTGTGTGCCTGGTCACGAATAGGCTCCTATATGGTTGACTATTATAGAAAACTGATCACATATAATGATAGAAGATGTATCAAGAAACAGGAATGGGTATGTTTGATCTGGCATAATGGTGATTCATTAAAATTGTGGGGTCTGCGTACGTGCCTGGTCCACAAAGTATGGAAATAAAAAATTTAAAAATAAAAAAAAAACCTTTACAAGTGTTTTTGATATAGATATACATAATAATACTTTGATAAGTATGTTTTAATTTAAATAGGGATGGTATAATAAAATTGTGGGGTTTGCGTTCACGCATAGCCTCCATAGAATGGAAATAGGCACAAACTTTAATAAAGACTTTTCATATCTATCTGCGTGAGTATACTTTGATAATTATGTTTTAGTTTGAAGAAATATGGTATAATAAAATTAATGGGTGTTCATTCGCGCCTGACCTCCATAGAATGCAAATATGTCACAAAGTTTAACAAGGTTTTTTTAATATTGATCCACAGAATATTGTGATAAGTGTTTCAATGTAAACAGGTATGGTATAATAAATTATGGAGTTTATCTATTTTATTTTTACTTTCATCATATTTTGCAAATTCGAAGCTATCTCTTTACAACCCTTCCTTTTCATAAGCTATCATACTTTCATAAATCAGAGTCCATTTTCTGTAGGCTGTTTTTGAACCCAGTCAATGACGGGTACTTTTGCTAGTAACTATATATATATATATATATATATATATATATATATATATATATATATATTCCGATATATGATTCATTACAAATTTTGCATTGAATTTGGTATATTGAATATGTGTGGTCACATAATCCCGTGTTTTTTATGGAGCAGTTGTATAAAGAGCATGGTTTGATCATAGATGTCGTTTCGGTTTTAGATAGGTGCTGTCTTAACGTTATGCCAGTGTGTGCAAGTTGTATATCTAGTTGTTCTTTGCGTATGGGTGTAGTTACTTTATTATTAAAACTAGCGGGGGTACCCGGCGTTGCCCGAGTGTTTGTTTCCGGGACGGGGGGGGGGTTAAAAAATGTTATGGTAGGTAAGTAGGAAGGATCAAACCCGGAGTCATGAGTAAAAGTAGGAAAATAAAGTGTGAAAAAAAAACAAAAACATCTGCAACGTTAACAGTTTGGTCACCAAGAAAAGTCCATTCCAGTTGTTTAGGAAAAAAAAAACGACTACGGTAGGACGGCGCGAACGTGAAAATATAATGTGAATTGTCCAGCACGCTAATCACTACGCCACAGAGCACTGCAGCTTAGTTTAGTGATTTTAAATAACTTCACATGAAAGAACTACGAAGCCAAACCGGTGTTCTCTTCTCAACTGTTCCTTGTGAACGATCCCCAAACGGTGTTAAGTGGTGGCAGGGGGAGGAGGAATTTATTAGAGAGAAAATATTTTACCACTTCCATTGATCTTAACCGATGTTGGCCGTGACTTCTCAGCAGAAAAAGTATAGAAATCTAAGATTATCGAGGAATTTGAGAAATAATAAGCCTATAACACACCTCAGATATTGTTCTGCCGTTTGTGCATATTATATTTGCATGAAATATCTTGATTTTTAATCCTATTAAGGTCAAAATCCGACGGGAAAAAATGAGTTCATTTTATTTATATAGAGATGTGGTATTTTAAGGAAGCATGTGGGAAAGAAGTGGCTTACCGTTAAAGCGGTTGTGAGTTTGTGCCTGCAGAGCACAAATTGAGAATCAAGATGGCGCCCATAGGCTTTTATGTGGAAAAAAGTCTTGTGGAATCTCGGAGAATCTCGTACCCTGGTTCCATAAATAACGAGGAAAGGAAAACGGGAGGACAGACGATTTTTAGTCACTAAAGCGAACGGACGTGTGTAAAAGAAGAGGTAGAAGAAAAGAGTGTGGTGAAGAAACAAACAACGACTCGGTTGAAAGTAGAGTTGTAACGAACACAAGCTATTTCGGCATGACATCAGGATTTGACCCCAAGCTAATTCCCCTGTTTGATGGCAGTAGCACTGATCACTCAGTGCAGGAATGGGTGGAAAAAGCAGAATTAATATGTCAGCTCAGTGGGGTGAAGCGTATAGAATGCGTGGTCCCAATGCACCTCACTGGGGGAGCATATGCAGTATACCAGCAGTTGGCTGATGAGAAGAAAACAGATTTCGCCTGCATCAAGCGTCCCCTTTTTACAGCATTTGCGTTAGATCCAGTTACTGCATGGAAGGAATTCATGGCCCGAAAATTACATCCCGGGGAAACGGTGGATGTGTATCTGGCTGAACTAAAAAAGCTATCGGTCCTTTTTGGAGGGATGTCAGACAAAGGCTTGGTGTACGCCTTTGCTGCAGGATTACCTAAGAGTGTGGAAGATCTGCTCTGTGCCTCATCCCAAGTGGACGTGGCAGCCATAAAAAGACATGCAACAGCCGTGTCGTCGGGGTGGAACGATGCAGTACACGATGTCACCTTAAGGAGCATGCTGACAGAGACTGTGTCCAGGGTGACCAGTGATGACCCCGTTCAGGGAAAGTGGTGCATTAGCGGGAATGAGTTCACAGTCTGGGTGGATGCTAGTTCACTGGCCCTTGGAGTTGCCCTTGCAGTTAATGATTCCATTATTGAAGATGCCTGTTGGCTTCGGCCAGAGAATGATTCGAGGCACATAAACCTGGTCCAACTTGATGCCACATTGAAGGGCATTAACTTGGCGCTTCAATGGCAAGCCAAGGTTCTACATATCATGACTGACTCGGCATGCACTCATCGGTGGATAACCGATGCATTAAGTGGAAGAGCACAGCTGACGACACGAGCATCGAGTGAGATGTTAATTCGAAGATGGGTTGCCACCTTGGTCGACACCATGACAGAGTACGACCTGACCGTGGACGTAGTGTTGATCAGGTCTGCGCTCAACAGAGCAGATGCTCTGACAAGAGTCCCTCAACGATGGTTTCTGGCTGGTGCTCGGAGAGATTCTGATAATCTGCAAAACACATGTGCAGCAGTTGTGTGTAATGTGGATGCAGCGCGCATCATGGACATTCATCAACAGTGTGGATATCCTGGTATCAAGCGGACACTGTACTTTGTCAAGATGATTGATCCAGGAGTAGAAAAAAAAGATATCCAGAGAGTGGTGGAAAGTTGCAGGGCTTGCCAATCCATCGACCCAGCTCCAGCACGATGGAAGAAAGGGGAGTTAGGAGTGAGTGGTAAGTGGCAGAGAGTGGGCATGGACATCACACACTACGGTGGCAACCACTTCCTTACCCTCATCGATTGTGGGCCTACACGTTTCGCGGTCTGGAGACTCCCTGGGCGCCAGGACTCTTGCAACATTATTCGCCAGCTGTCATCCGTGTTCTGTGAAAGAGGTGCACCTGATGAAGTAGTGATGGACAACGACCCAGCCTTTTGCACGCATCAGATGAGGCAGTTCTTACAAGAATGGGGTGTGCGGCTGCGGCTTAGATGCGCTGATGTGCCTTCTGGCAATAGTATAGCTGAGAGAAGCCATCGCAGCATCAAAACAATTGCAGCCAGGAAGCAGTGCACCATCGCAGAAGCTGTGTACTGGTATAATCTCATGCCAAAGGATGGCGTCTCTCCAGGAACGGCGCCTGCAAATGCAATCTATCAGTACCGTGTCCGAGAAAAAGGAATCCACCCCGATACAACTGTGGCCACTGAGATAGAACGGAACCGATATGCCAAAGGGGATGCTGTCTGAGTGAAGCCGCCAAGAAACTGATGTACTGACAAGTATAAACGGGGCACAGTGACCGATGTGGTGAGTCAGCAGTGTGTCCAGGTTGATGGCGTACCCGTCACATTAGGGACCTACGGCCGGCAACACATGTACCACCTCCAGTAGACGATGAGAGTGACTCTGACTCTGAGACGAGTGGGCCATCGCTTTGATTTGCACCATCCCTATCAAGCAGTGACTCTGATATCAGTAGCCTCCACGGAGATGAAGCCTTCCCCAACCATCAGGCGGTGGATGAGAGCGCATGCGAAGATGAGAGCAGCACTGTCCCCCTTCGCAGAAGCACCAGACGGCAGCGATCGCCACCCCCCTGCCGTCTCTGTGATCATGAGATCAGGGGGGAGTGTGGAGAAAGAAGTGGCTTACCATTAAAGTGGCTGCGCATTTGTGCCTGCAGAGCACAAATTGAGAATCAAGATGGCGCCCGCAGGCTTTTATGTGGAAAAAAGTCTTGTGGAATCTCGGGGAATCTCGGAGAATCTCGTACCCTGGTTCCATAAATAATGAGGAAAGGAAAGCGGGAGGACAGATGGTTGAAAGTAGAGTTGTAACGAACACAGTTATTTTATGTGTTTGTTTTCTTTTGAGTGTATTAATGTGCTGTATAGTTTTTGTGGAGTATCCATTTAGTTGTAGGATTTGGTGGAACTTTTTAATGGAGGTGATCTTGTTCGTTTCATTCGTGCATCTGTTGTGAATGAGGTTTATTTCATTAGTAGCATAACTAATTTTTGCTTGTGTAGGTAGTGCTGACTTATAATTCACGAAAATGTCATGGCAGGCGAATTTCCTATAAAAGTTGGTGTTTACTTGGCCCGTTTCTGTGATGTAGAGTGTGAAATCGAGTAATAATAGATGTCCGGATGTGTTAGGGTGTTCAATGGTAAATTTGATATGTGGGTCTGCGTTTTGGAATCTGATGAATATTTTATTAGCTTCTTCAAGAAATGATGTTAGGATGAGGATATCGTCTACATATCTTGTGAAGAAGATGTCGGATTGGTAATTATATAGTACGTCCTGTTCAAGCCTGTTCATGTAGAATATGGCCAGAAGACCAGATCGACTGGATCCCATGGGAAGTCCGGATATTTGTTTATATGTTCTATGTTTATATTGAAAATGTGTGTTGTCCACTATTATATGAAGGAATTGGTGTTATGTCTTCTGTTGTGAGGTTAAAACAGTTTAGATTATTATATGCAATGTATTCTGTTATTAGGTCTTCTATAGCTGGGCGTGCAGGAACTGAAGCGTAGAGCGAGACAACATCTAGGCTGAAGGCGTATCTGTTGCATTGTAGATGTTGGGATGATGATGATTGTAGCCTGTGTATGACTTCCTCGGAGTTGTTAACATGACCTGGATAGGTGAAAAGTAGAGGTTTGAGTATCTGTGATAGTAGCCAGGATATTTTGTATAGTGGTCCTTCTATGTTTGATACAATCGGTCTAATTTGTGTAGATGGGCTGTTTTTGTGTTTTTATTAGGTGGTAGAATCTGAGAAGTTTGCTGTTTCTAGTAATGATATTTCGCATGTATCTATTGGGTATGTTTCTTTTTTTGCATATTGTGGTCCAGGCTGTATTGATTGGATTTTCGATATCTGTGGAAGAGATGTTTGTGGTGGAAGAATATAGTGTTCCATCGTTAAGGTTTTCTATTGCCAGAGATTCGTATGTATCTTGGTTAATGACGCAAAATTCTTTGCCTTTGTCAGAGGGTAAAAATATTAAGTTTTTATCTTTCATATTTTTGAGGGTGAGTAGTTGTGCGTTAGTGAGGTTGGGTTAGTGAGTAGTTGTGCGTTAGTGAGGTTGGGTGTGATGCTTGATTGTTCGCGTCGAATGATGTTCATTATGTTGCGCCTAAGTCTTGTGAGTCTAAAGTCTAGTTCGGGGTTGTCTAGGGGTGGATGTAATGTTCGGTCGGGTATATATGTAGGAAAATCAGAGGTGTTATTCACGGTGGAATGATGTGCGGTCTGTGGGTGTTGCTTAAAGGCGGAAAGCCACTTCAAATGATATGCTGTCCTGCAGAAATGTGTTTCCATTTCGAGTTTTAATCTGTTATTTAATTTCTGCGTGGTTATAAACAAGGCTGAGAAGTTCGATTTCATTAAGTGTCAGTGAATTAGTTGTGACGAGCGAGTTATTTACGCTTTTCTTGTTGTGCTCCTTGTTGTTTGGTTTGTTATCATTATTGTTCTTATGGAGTAGCCAGTTGAATTTCTTAAGTTTTTCTTTTGTTGTTCTGATACTGTTATGGTAGCATTGTTCTATTGCTGTTGAAATTTCTGGGGTCGTTTTCTGTTCCGATAGGTTTTGGTTCAGTTCAATGATGTGATGGTGTAGAAGGTAGTGTAAGCGTCGGATAATCTTTTTGATGCAGAACTTGTATAGGTAGTCTCGTGACTTGGATGGTAAAAACTTGCGGGAAGTTGCATGTTTCTGATTGTGTTAGGTATTACGTTATTTTTCATGCATCGTTTTAGGAAGTTTATTTAACAGCCATATTTTGCTCGTTTTTCTGAGTTGGATCATTTTCTTTGTTTTTGCAAACTCTGTCTCGCTCAGACTAAATGTAAAAAGTATGGCGTAGTTTGCTTGAAGAATTGTTAGAGAATAAAAAGTATTTTTAGAAGGCGAGAACACTGCAGGAATGTACAGTCGTTTTGTGAAGATAAATAAATAAATATGAATAATAACTAATTAATAGATAATTCAATATTTTTTTTATTGTTTTTTTTATTTGTTTCTTATCGTTGAGCACTTTCAGTTGAATTAAAGTCGGTCAATTTAGCTCTTATGCATAGATCATCGTATAACGATTAGATCACTCTCTGACTGATGTAAATGAACATTTAAAATTAAGATGTTTAAATTCAACGTTATTTCACACGGTTAATGGTAGCCGAATGGATATGGTCTCCGCTAATCGAGCCAGAGATGTCTTGTGTTGCGGGGTTCAAATCGTTTGACTGGTATTAATCGTGACACCCTGCACTGAAGATTCCCAAAAGGATGAAACACTAGTGTCTGTAGGTATTTAATTATTATAGTAAAAAATAATTATTTATATATATATATATATATATATATATATATATATATATATATATATTTAATATATATATTTATTCATTTATCTACCTGAATTTTGACTGTGGGTGGTATTTATTCCAAAGATATATATATATATATATATATATATATATATATATATATATATATATATATATATATATAAAATGAACGATTAAGATACAGTATTTTGAATGCTTTATTTGCATCATTATTATTTAAACAGTTCATAATAAATTAATGTTTTGCCTTATTAATTTGGAATAGTATTGTCCTATTTTTACTTTATATATGCAATAGTTTCGTAAATATAAACGTAAATTAAAGCGATTAAATAAAAATATAATAGATAAATTATTAAAACACTTTCCTAATTGAAATTAACAGTGCTCGTTATTAGGTATAAGTTAGAAAAGAACAGGGAAGAAGAGAGTGACTTGCTTTCTCGCTCATCTTTTCTCTCTTGCAATCCCCCATTAGCGATGCCTATTTTGTTTTTAAATTCAATGATTCTTTTAATCCTATACATAAACCGTTTCACATTTATGTTTGATAGTTTTTGTTTTTTTATTTTTTTCTGGGCTAATCTTGATTTTCAACAAGCTGCCATGTGTTTCCAAATTGTAAGTTTAAAGGTCCCTCTCACACACACATGCCATCGCTCAAGTAAATTAATTATTTTTTCTTTTGATTAAGATATAATTAAAACAAATTTTAATTTGATTAAGATATAATTAAAAACGATAAAATTTGATTAAGATATAATTAAAAACAATAAAAATTTGATTAAGATATAATTAAAAATAATTAAAATTTGATTAAAATATAATTAAAAAAAATAAATTGTATTAAAATTATCGAAATGTTAATGTTTATTTTTTTATATTAATAAATGTGAATGCTTTAGTTTCGACTTTACAAGAAACTTATGAATGAAATGTTTACTATTTAAAATATTAGCTTCAAGGATTTCAAGTAGACATCGCTTTTTCTGCAGTTTTGTGAATGTTTGTTATATCTAATGCGAGTGGCTTGTTCTTGGGCTGACATTAAAGTGCTCTTAAATCTTTTGGAATCGCCCCTAATCAACCAATTCCAAGTGATATTTTGGGATTACCAATTAACCAATTATCAACCAATTCCGGCTGTGTATGAATTCAGTATTTTTAAAGAATACACTATAGTTTCTTTCCAAATAATTTTCCCTCTCTTTCTTGCAATCTTTGATTTTTTTTTCACCCAGTTCTTAGTATTTCTTATCCCTTCACTTCACAGAGAAAACTTTCGTTATTTTCAGATATACATTGGATTTTATCTTCAACAATAAGTAAACCTCGACCACTTTCCTTTCTAGGTAGATATAATTTGCATCTCCTTTCTTTTCAAAAGCTTCATAGATTGTAAAATTATCTATGCCTTCGTGTCTGACCATTTTAATTTATATACATTCCAATCAAGTATACCTGCAGTCTATTGAATGACAGCTAATGCTTTAACATTATATTCCGACTGTGGAGATGCAATTTAAGAATACCCTTACTCTTCAGTTGTGACCTGATTTTTCATTTCTTTGTTTTTAATCTCCTTTCAATATTCTCAAGTATTTGTAGTCCCTCTCACTTCCAAGATTCTTTATCAGATCTGTAGTTGGAAGTTCAAGGCCATCTGTATGGACAAATTTATCTATTTTTACTATGAGAATAGTACATCTGGTAATGTCAAATTCCATTCCTTAGAGTATCAAGTTGTTTTTCATTCTTTCTAAAAACCTAAAGGTTATACATGAATAGTAAGTAGTTTACTATAGGAAGTCCTTTCCAAAGGTCATATGTTGCGTTCACATTTTGGAAGATAAGTGTCTTCAGGATTAAAACTGAAGACAAAAAGCAAAGAAGGAAGGCTATCGCCCCAGAAAATACCCATCACTTTACCTAATGCAACAATGAAATTAAATTGCGACACCTCAAGTCAAGTTACTTTCCTAACTGATGTTATTCTTTAAAGTTGTTATTCTGAAAATTTCCAAACATTTGTCAATCCATGAATGAACTACTATATGAAATGCCTTCTTATAATCTACCCTGCTCATGACAAGGTTAGTAGTTCTTCGTTTGCAGTTTCTTAATATCATTTTATTAATCAGTAGTTGATCCTTGGTGCATTGTAATCTTTTTCAGCAGCCTTCCTATTCCTCAGCCAGCAAATTGTTTTGATCTAAATGACCATAGTTGCTTTTGACGATATGCTAATGAAAAGTTTCCACATCACTATGAGGCAAATGATTGATCTAAAGCTTGTCACTTCATTTTCTTTTAGCTTATATTAAATGATCAAGACTGTAGTGTCCTTTGTCAACCACTCAAGGAAGCTACCTGTCGTCAAACAGTAATTTACCATTGTTTTCAAACGAATATTTCTGGATTCTGTCAGATGCAGGTGTTTTCAAATATGAAAGCTTTGTAACGCTTTTCAATGGTGATTATGCTTGTTTGTTGTTACTTAAGAGAATATCTCCATTTCATTATCTTTGATCTATTTTGCATAATCTTGATGTTTTCCTTCTTTTTCTCAAATGCCTTTCCAGACTTGATAAGATTAATCTGTATTAGATGTAACTCCTTTCTCTCTTTCAATTCCTTCTAGTTCTTGAAAAAGAAGTTTCTTGTTCTTGAACTGTTTTGTCGATATTGCCCAATTCTGTCATTGTATTTTTTTAAATTTGAAAGTTTTAGCTACAACACGTTGTTTCAGTTCTTAAATTACACATTTAAAACCTTTTCGTTGCATATCAAATTTATGGATTAGACTTTTACAAGCACTCTTCCTTTTGAGTTTGCCATTCGGACAGCTTATACTTCATTTTCTAAGTTGTTTTATCTGCTCATTTAAACGTTTCCGCCATCAAAGCTCTTTCTTATTTTTTCTTTTATATTTTTTATTCTGAATAGCTTTGACACAATATTGGCAGCATTTTTAATAATTTTATTGCACTGATCTAAATTATTTACTGATAGAAATGACAAAACTTCATTTGCTTTGTTGCTGACAGTTTGAAGTTTTGGCAGCTGTTCTAAATTACCAGTTCTTAGCTTCCATCTGACAATCTGAAAATATCAATATCTTCTTCTGCCATCTCATGTTCTACATTGAACGATTGTTTCTGTGCAAATAACCTTATTATCATTAAACATCAAGTTTATTGATGTACACAATCTCATATAAATCTTCTTACTAAGTTGCTCTTTTTAGTTCTTCAATTTCAATATCAGAAAACCATTTATTCTAATTGCGTGAGCTTGTCTTGCAAGATTTTGCTCTGTTAATTCAAACAGGTCTTTAGTGCATTCATTGTCTATATCGTCTCTTAGAAAGATCACTTTTGAAATAACATTTCATCACAATTTTATTTAAGACCATTAGTTCTTGTTTTAGCGTTAGTGTATCAAAAGTTTCCCTAGATGATAACCTTGAAAACTTTATGTAGAACTGCACTTGACATTCCAGGAATAACAATATTAATCTGATCATTTAACCTATAGTCATTTTTATGGCTTGTAATTTAGTTATATAGGTAGAAGCATCAATGTTTGGTTTAGTGATCATAAAAGCATTTTGCTGATTGAAAATGGTGTTATATCACCAGCGTATTTATTTTTACTATTAGTGCTTTTTATGTGGAGTCCAAATTAAGGGAGATGTGTTTACTGGTTACTATAGAATAAGATATACTACAGGCGATATGTGTTTTGGTATGTTGTGTTATTTGGGTTGGTTAAACAAACACGCAGTGGATGATGCTCATAAGACAGCAGTCATCAACAATTAGCTCTTGAAACTTGAAGTCTACATCAGTGCATTGCAGGTCTCTATGGAGATGGGCTCACTCCAAGAGAAAAACTACACCTTTATTTGACACAGCAAAGTGGCTGATAAAGTCAGGGAGCATGGCGTTGGCTTCACTGTTAGGAACATGCTGCTCAGCTTGAGCAAGCTTGGCAAAGAAGGAACCCTATCTCTATTCCTCACCACCACTGACAGTCCAGTTATCCTTCTCAGCATGTACGCTCTGATCCTCTACTTGAGTTGAAAGATGCTTTCTATGAGCAGTTGCAGTCCACCTTAAACCAGGTGCTACCCTTCGATAGCCTGGTGATCCTTGGCGACTTCAACACATGAAAGGGGGTAGTCAACACCTTCTGGCCCAGCTGTCTTAGGCTTTTTGGCATCAGGAACATGAATGAAATGCTGCTTGAACTGGGCTCTCTTCACAACCGATGCATTACCAACAGCTTTTTCAAAACCTCAACACAGCTTCTCCTGGTGGCATCCCCACATCTCCTGGTGGCATCCCCACATCTCCTGGTGGCTATCACAGTGCTAATCGTAACACTGACCATACCTTGGTGTGTAGCAAGATTCGGATTCAACCCAAGAAAATGCATCGTAAGGTCACCAGGCAGACTAACAATCAACATGTCTAAGATCAAGAATCTTTGCAGGGTGAAGTTGCTTACTAAGCAACTGATTGAGGCCATAGAGATCAGCTCCCCTGCAAGAGAATGATGAGTAAAGGTGTGAGCAGATCCGTAATGTGATTCACACCACTGCCTTCGTCTTTAGTAGGAAGTAGAGCAAGACCTATGACTGGTTTGACAATCATACAGTCGCGCTGACTCCATTACTGCAAGAAAAGTGTATGACCCTGCTTAGCCACAAGAAGCAGCTAACAAACTCCATGCTGCAGACTTTCTGAGCAACTCACATCAGAGCCTAGCTTGTTGTTAGGAGTTGCATCAATCAATACTGGACCGACCTCTGTTAGGTGTCTATGGTGGCATCAAGAAAACACTTAGTCCAACATACAGCAAGAAAGCCCCACTTAAGTCAACCAGTGAGGAGTCCATCATCGACAGCAACAAGCAGATGGACAAATGGGTGGAGCATTAATCTAACCTCCACAGCAAGGAGAGTACCACCTCAAACCCCATGCTAGAGACCATGAGCCGTTCCCCTGCTATGGAAGGGCTGAATGAACTGACAACCCTTACAACCCTACCCAATGACAATGCACCAGATTTGGATGGCATTCGAACCGAAGTGATCAAAAGTGGAAGGGCCCACTCCTTCAGCACCTCCATGAACTACTCTGCCAGTGCTAGGAGGAGGGTGAAGTACCACAAGATATGAAAGACTGCAACATCCAAAATTATGGTGACTGCAACAATTACAGAGCAATCTCACTGTTGAGCTTTGTAGGAAAGCTCTTTGTCTGCTTGGGTTGAAACGACTCCAGAAACTTACTGATAGGGTGTATCCAGAGTTGCAATGCAGTTCCAGGGACAAATATTCCATGGTTGACATAATCTTTGCTTTTTGACAGCTCCAGGTGAAATGTAGGGGGCAAAAGCAGTCCCTATATATTGCATTCATTGACCTCACTTATGAGCAGAGACTGTCTGTTCAAGGTTTGGGACAAGATTGGATACCCAGGTAGGCTCCTGAGCATCATTGTCATTTCACATGGCCATGAGGATTGTTGTTCAGTTCGATCGAGCAACATCATCTTTTTTTGTTGAAGCTGAGCTGAGTGCTTACTCTGACCCTGTTTGATATCTACTTGGCCGTCATGCTCGACCAGGTGTTTGGTAACTCCACAGAGTGGGTCTACTTCCACACACATTCAGATGGTAAACTTTAAAACATTGGCAGACTTAGAACCCAAACCATAATCTGAAAAATCCTCATTTGCAACCTGCTGTTTGGAGACGATGCTGCACTAGCTGCCCATAGAAATGACAACCATCAACACCTCATAGACTTTTTCTCTAAGGTCTATGATAACTTTCAACAAATCATCAGTTTGAGAAAGACTAACATCATGAGCCAGGACACTTACCTCCCCTCTTCAATCATCGTCAACTACCAACATGAAGCCGTGAAAGTGTTCATGTACCTAGGCTTAACAGTAACACAATATTGATATAAGACAAAGCATAGGCTGTGCAACTTCCACATTCATCACACTTGCCTGCAGAGTTTGGGAGAACAGAAAATTAAAAGTCAATACCAAGATGGTGGTGTGTAAGGCTTGCATCCTGAGCGTGTTGCTGTGTGCTGTATGTACATCAGGAAAAACGTATTTGCGCCTTTGTCATGCACAATCTGAGGAGGACTGTGGATATCAAATAGTTAGACTTCATCACCAACACTGAGTATGTGGGTATGCTCAGTATGTACATACACTCGCTTGAACATGTTCACCAGATGGAGGCTGGTAGGATCCCAAAAGAGCTCTTTTATGGAGAACTGATAGTCAACAAGAGAAAAAGGGGCTGCCCTCAATTTCGATTCAAAGATTCATGTAAAAGAGATATGAACGAGGTCGGCATAGGCCTTGGAAGCTATAAGCCACAGCGTGAAGTGTGGAAGCACCAGATTACCAATGTCCTCAAGACAGGCGAGAATAAACTTTATCAGTTATGACAGGAAAAGCAAGCCTGATGCAAAAAACAACTGCACCACCCGTCTTTCCCGTCAGGGAACAGAACTAAAAGCAAACATGATAAATAGATGCCAATTAATGGAATTATTATTATTATTATCATTATTATTATTATTATTATTAATAATAATAATGATGATGATAATAATAATAATAATAATAATAATAACAACAACTTACTAGGCTTATTATCAGTGAGTAATCACTAATGATTACACAGGTAATCATTAGTGATTACTCACTGATAATAATAGGTGGTCTTCTCTGGAGTCTATGTGGCAACAGGTCTCTCCAGATTTCTAGTACCCTCCATCCCTTTTGACAAACTTTACAAATAAATTGCAATAGCTTGCAATTGATTTCTTGAAGTTCAATAAAGTCTTTATTTTGATGCATTTGTCATTTTAGTTTTATAATATTTCTAAAAAAAAGAGGTTCAAACGAATTTTGGTGGTATTTGATAACGAGTAAGCCAAGGTATAAGAGACAATACAATTATGGAATGGAAGATTGAGTGCAAGTTCATACCCTGATACCACACTTTGAAATATGGAACTACATAAACAGTGAAGGTTGTAGTAATCATATTTTTCTAACGACTTATTTTGTATGTTTTGTTTTTTAGTAAGTTATATTATTTTTCTTTAGTTTCTATTCCTTTACAGTGTATCCATCTAACAGTTGTGTTTTAATGACATTTTTAAGAAAAGCCAATATTCAAGTCACAATCTATTTCTTTTTTTTTTTCAGTCGGACAACTACCATTTGAATTATTTTTATAAAAGAATTACTTGAAATTTGTGGAGGTTTTACTCGTCGTTGTGAGCATTGTTTACATTTTAAAGCTGTCAGTTTAGAAAGGCAGCATTTAATGCAGAATTTAAAACAATAAACATTTATTTGTTTAAAATTAGCAAAGTTTTGACAATATAACGCAATCACCAGGAACAGAATTAGTTTGTATTTTGTTTTCATTTTCTTTCCTCGTAGCATGTTGTCATTTTCAGGAGATTTATTATTTTTTTAAATTTGCATATAATAATTATATAATAACTTAAATTGGTTTGGAATTTCATTTATCTTTTCCAACCAACTTTAGAAATTAAAAAGGAAACACCATAAAAAATAAATGTGTACTTTAATAACTGAATCATGATTTGCAATAATTTCGTTTTTAGCTCAGAAAAATATTTAAAACAAAATCCCCAAAAGATTTTAATAGCTCTAAAAAAGACATTTCTTTAATTTCTTATTAAAAATATTAATTATTTTATCAATCTTAAAAATATTATATTTTGTCAAGCTTAAAAATATATAAAATGCAATGCATGAACTTTGATATTTACAAATATTGTTTTTAAATTCAACATTTCTTATAAATTAAATCACAAACAATTTTTTTAATCGAAAAACGGAAAATAATGAAGATTCGACAATTTAAACATTTTTCTATTAGAGATTAAAAAAGCTCTAGTAGAAAAATGTTTAAATACACAAACAAGTTCAAAATAATTCTATATAAATTTGCCTTTCCACCTGCATTTAGAGTTCTGATAGGAAAATAAACAAACACTTTTAAACAATCTTTCACAATCAGTACATACAGCATTTCCTAAATTGTGTTTCCCGAAACTATTTGTATATTTCCCTCTCTATATATTACATTCATTTCGAACATACTGTCTCTCTCAAATACATATTCCTACAAAGATGGTAGCAAACACTTTCATTTTCTATCCATTAAGTCCTCTAACCCCCTCACTTTTCCACTAGAAATTTCTTAATATGTACCACTATTTTCATAGTATTGTTTCTTATTAGAAATATGGATATCTGTAATTGTGACTTATGATATTTGCATTTCATTAAACTATTACAGCACCATGCATACATTTATTGCATTAAGTAGAATATTTATAATTATTACATTTGTTTAAATTACTAGTGAATTATTCATTTATTAAAAAAATAATATAGTGAAATATAACAGCATTTAAACTTAACCAGAAGTAAACAAATTCCTAATGAACCGCCCCCTTAAGTAAACACTTCATCAAATCTCCACACTAACGTAATGTACTTGCAATAACCCTTATCCCTGAGTGGCTTCCGGGCCTTGATAAGTGGTGATCACTGTGTAAAAAAAAGCGCACAAAAGTAACGAAGTATTATAATAGAAAACATTAAATTACGAAACATTCATGCAATTAAATTAAAATTGTTAAAAATGTAGCAATAATATTTCAAAATATATTAAACTTTACAAATTAAATGTAACTTTCTATCAAAATAAAAAAGAATAATAATAATGCACAGATGAAATATAACATTTAGTTTAGAATATTATGAAATGGATGACTTCTATTTTCTCTTTATTTGAAAAAGATAAAGTTCTTTAATTCAATAAATTAAAAGTTTTATGAACTGCAAATCATTTTGGAATATTTGAATTTGTATTTCTTTTGTTGATTTTACTTAAGACATTGATTAAAACTTTCTTTAAGAATTAAAAATTAAAATTGATGAAATAGGTTAGATTGCCTTCTCTTCCCGATAGTAAACCTTTACCGCAAACGAAAATAAAATATACTTCCGGTTAACTAAAATGCACTTATGTCGAAAAAATCAGTAATAAAAATGCTAGACGACGACAGGCGATCTTTTGCAGAGTAACATCTTATATATAATATTCTGAATAAAAAAAAAACGAATTTGTCAGTTAATTATCAAAGGATATGTATACATTTTTATTTACACTAAAAAGAACATTTTTTCGTAAATATATATGAGAGTAACATTTTATTTATAATATTCCACAGAATTCATCATCATCATCGTCATTATTAACCATTTCATTTATTTTAACGCTGCTTTACATGACTTTAAGAAATTTACTTCTAAAGTAATCTATCTCCGTTAGGTCTTTATCCCTCTTTAAATTAACAAAAACAAATTTGTCAGTTTATAATTAAAAGATATCTTTTATTTACACTAAAAAGAAAATGCTTTCATAAAAATATATAACTTTTAAAATTAAACAATTTTGATTAAATAAATATATTGTATACTTTCCATCTAAATAAAACGAACGAAGTACATTGAATAAGACAATATAGGTGCATGTTTTTAAATTTGAAAAGAAAATCTATATATACTTATAGAACTTGGCGGATCTTGTTTTTTAGTTGATTTGTTTAGCTTGTTACACCGGGCACACTTCATGATTTTCTTCAATAAACAAATATTGACTTAAATATAAGCCTCATTAAAGGCTTAATGGTGTTTTGAAAAGCAGTGTGATTTCATCAAAGTTGAATGATAATTCTGAAAGATCTGTGACGTCATAAAGGAAAAAGATAGTTGCTAGTGTGATGAAAATTATAGAAATAATATTTCAAGGTGGTGGAGAGATGAAAATGGAGCAAATCAAATTATTGTAGTGAAGTAGAAAAAAAAAAGAAATTAAAAAAATATATAAGACACAGCTGTTCCTTCCAAAAGGTCGAGCTCTTCAACGTCCAAAAATAATTCACTGTCACAAAATAATTCGCCGTCACTTCTTCCAACCATCGTTTCACTCTCTGCACTCTTCACGCCTGGTTAAAAAAAAAAGTACCGTCTATATGCTGCCCATTTCTCCACTTATGCAAATTGACTATCAACCAGAGCCATCTAGTTTTCCATTTCTCCAAACAGCCAATTTGCAAAGGGGGACAACTCAAACCACACAGAGCCATCTAGTTTTCCATTTCTCCAAACAGCCAATTTGCAAAAGGGGACAACTCAAACCACACGCCCCCTTGATCTACATGATCATCACATGTCAACCCATCACGTAGTCGCTCGACCAACATGGCGGCCGTCTCTCTCGCTGCGATCTCCGCGGAGCCTCTTCGTGAACGTCGCTACTTGGCTCGACGTCGCTGTATTCCTCTGATGACACCACTACCGGCCGCACATCAAGGATGTGTCGAGGGATGCCGTCGATAGATACATTGTTCGGGGACTGGACACTTGTCACAATGTCCCTCCCCCAGCGTGTGGTACAGCGAGCATCAGGCGGTTTGATCCACACTTCCTCTCCCACTCGCACAGTCGCTCGCTTCTCGCCTTCCTCCGCGGGTACCTGTGCAGTTCGGGGATGCCGCCACTCGTACTTGAAGACTGCCCTCTGCGGCACTGACTCCACTTTTTGCCCTGACTTTGGAGCCATATTATACCAGAAGACAGCTTCTGGCGGCGAAATCTGGCCCCTTTCAGCTATAGCCTTAATGGTCCTGTGATGCCGCTCCACAATTCCGTTTCCGCCTGGTCTATATGCAGCCCTGAAATAGCGCCGCACTCCCCACTCAACACATTCTCCATGGCAGCTGAGTGAAAGGCAGTTCCATCGTCCATTAGCACTTCCGTCACTGGACCCCTCTCCAAAAACACCTCTTCCAAGACCTTTGCAATTTCACCTGCATTTTCCGCCTTGATTTCCCTCCAAATGGCTACTCTTCCTGGTCCACAGTCGACTATTGACAGATACGGCCTCTGTCGATAGTGTGTTACGTCTATCGTCAACCTGCTCCAGTTCTCTGCCACCTGAACCTCACCAGCTTCGTGTCTACTCGGCGCAGGGTCGATTGATTGATACCGGCTGCATCTCTCAACCACTGTCCTAACGGCCTCCTTTGTGATTCTGGGGTCCATCTTCCTGGCCAAGAACAAGGTTCTATCCACTTCAAAATGGTGCATGTCATGCAAATCCTTCAGAGTGTCTTCATTCAAACAACATATTGCAACAGCCGCCTCATTCGGCGCCTTTAGCCAGGTCTTCCGCACCCTCGTCATCACATCTGCTCTGTTCTTCGCTGAAGGAACGATAGTGACCCTAAGTTGAAGATCAAATTCCCTAATCAGCTCCCTTAACATTATCAATCGACGCTTTACTAGCATCTCGGCAGCGCCTTTCGTCTTCACCCTCCTTTCTCCTGTAGCTTTGGACTGGATCGAAGAGAACACAGTGGCTGAGTCGGTCCTCACCTCAACATTCTGTAGCCCCCATTTAAAGGCTAAGTTGATGCCCTTCATAACCGCATCCAGTTCCGCCACATTTATGTGAGCCACGTAGTCCTTCTTCCACAACCAAGCAGCATCTTCTGCAGTAACACCATCTATCTCCAAGGTGACCTCCACTGCTATACAGCTTGCATCACACCACACAACACCTTCTGCACTGTTGGGTACATGCCAAACACCTCTCACTGGATCCTCCCTCTTCACCTCTTCAATAATCTCTCTCATAATGTCCACAGTCTCTTTATCAACTCCATCCTCCCACTTCGCTCCACTAGCTCGCCTTTTGATATAGCTACATGCAGTCCATAGCCATCCTGCAATAGGGTAATGGCCCACCAGTCTTCCGCATATTGACAAGAGTTCTCGCCTGCTCAATTTTTCCGACACCTCCGGGATCTCATTTCCCCTCCGGAACACTTACCGTCCTATCCGGTCCTTTCTTAGTTGGAGCCCTAACACCGCTCCTCCCTCCAACGATTCTGGGCGTTTTGCAATTAGCCCAAAGCTATTGAGGTGTTTTACTATGTCCTCCGCAGTTGTTACCATCTCATCCACCAAAATATCATCAATGTAGGTACTGGTGGCTCTTCTGACTGCTTCTTCCTTGCTTAGCACCGTTTTGAGAATCGCTGCCATGATTTTTGGTGCAGAATTCAGGCCAAAACCCAACCTAGTCAGGCAGTACATTCGGCCCTTGTATCTGACCAGCTGGTATTTCCAGAATTCCTGTGAAATGTGGATCTGTAGGTATGCAGATTTTAAATCCACAATCGTCGCAGCCTTCTGAATCTGCCTCCACTCTCGCATGGTCTCTCCGCACACGTCCATCACATCGCCTCCCATGTGACACGCAACGTGTACGTTCAGCTCCCTGAAGTCCAGTACTGGCGGAACTTTTTGTTTTGTGGGCTGAACAACCGCCATTAACGGCAACACACCTTCCACCTTCTCCGTCCATGGTCTTAAAATCCCCTCTGAGATCCATCGGTCCACCTCCTTCTCAAATTCAAGTCTTGTGCCTCCTCGCAACGTATGCTCGTAGCATTCCACTCTGTTGTTCAGTATGGGAGGTTCTCCCTTCCATGCCCACTTGACTGTCCATTTCTCACCATCAAAGTGTGCAGAGAAATCTTGGTCCTCTATCATGCAACTTTTGTCTAACCCGGCCGTTCCTGTGACACCTTTTTCAAATTGCATACCTGCAGCTCCTTGATGTCCTCCAAATCTCACGGAGTTCCTATATACCGTAACGCCCTCTAGTCGAGCAATTGCGTCCATTCCTAGCACCACATCGACACCCGTGACAATTTTGTTAATTACAATCGCCTGGATTGTTAGTGACATCCCAGGTACCATCAACCGAACGATACTTGTGACATTGCACTTCACCTCTCTGCCGTCAACTGCCGTAATGCTGCTGGTTCCATTGCATGTGTCAACCATGTCTTTGGTGACAATTGTTGACGTACAGCCCGTGTCGACAAGGGCTGTTGCACTTCATCCATTTAGGGTCACCTCTACTTGTGGTGACATACCCTGAAGCGCCTTCATCGAAAAAGTGGGGTAGCCACCGGGGCAGTGGCTTCCCCCTTTTCGTTTCCCTGGGGGGCAGAATCTGCTGATGTGGCCGACTTCCCCACAGCGGTAACACGTGACTTCTGGCTTTGGCTCCCTGCACTCCCTCGCCATATGGGGGGCCTTGGCATCGGTAGCATCTGCCAGAGAACCTGGGTCTCTGCCACAGTTCTCTCTGCTTTTCGTCCTTCACAATTTCCTGCTGCAGTTTGCTTCGTTGAGCGACAGCTACGATTCCCTGCTCACTCTCTTTTTCCTGGCCAGCACCCTAGCCTGTGTAATCAACTCCACCACCTCCATAGTATTTACAATGGGCAGTTGCTGCAGAGCTATAGAAATATGGTCCGGGAAGCCATTGATAAAGGCCATCTTAACCATCTGTCGACGGCCTCCTCCATTGAATCCTGCTAGTCCCGTCAACCTCCTGATATTGTTGCCGTAAACATCAAGAGGCTCTCCGGTCCACACCATACGGCTTAGTTTGCCATATGCCACAAACGGTCCTTCGGTAAATGCTTCCTTCAACTTTTCCTCAATGGCGTCAACAGACAGTTGATCCTCCTCCCGCATCTCCAGATATAGGGCCAGAGCATCACCATCAAGATACAGCGGTATCAAGTTGGCTACATCCGTGATGTCCTGCAACTTAGCGACAAGTTTAACCTTGGTCAGCCAGGTTATAGCATCTCCCTCTCCAGAGAACGTCTTAAGCATTTCACTGCTGATCCTCTTTGCTTCCATAGTTCCCGCCGAAATAGCTTGTAGTGAAGTAGAAAAAAAAAGAAATTTAAAAAAATATATATAAGACACAGCTGTTCCTTCCAAAAGTTCGAGCTCTTCAACGTCCAAAAATAATTCACTGTCACAAAAAGAATTCGCCGTCACTTCTTCCAACCATCGTTTCACTCTCTGCGCTCTTCACGCCTGGTTAAAAAAAAGTACCGTCTATATGCTGCCCATTTCTCCACTTATGCAAATTAACTATCAACCAGAGCCATCTAGTTTTCCATTTCTCCAAACAGCCAATTTGCAAAGGGGGACAACTCAAACCACACAAAGCCATCTAGTTTTCAATTTCTCCAAACAGCCAATTTGCAAAGGGGGACAACTCAAACCACAATGTTCATTACTGTTTCATATTTATTTCAAGACTACTTCGGAATTTATAATTTGAAGAAAATAAATGTCAATATAATACTTGTGTTTGATGTAAAAACACAAGACAAACACAAGAGTAGTAGTAGTAGTAGTAGTAGTAGTAGTAGTAGTAGTGTGGAATTGGATAATGATATTGGGAATAATCTAATACATTATTTCTGGATGAATAAAAATAAAATCATCTATAATATAAATCCCACCTGTCTGTTTAAATGTATGTATGTATGTTTGCATGTATGCCTAAAACTTTTGGCAGAGGCGACAGATTTTGACAAGATCAGTATCGTTTTGAAGTTTTACCCTTCAGACGACAAATATTGAAAAATTGGCTAAAAACATTAATTCCTTCACCCTCAATTGGGAACTTTTCTACATGGAGGGGTCGCTTTTTTTCACCGATATTTTCGAAAGTTATCCCCTAAACCTTCGCCATTTCCGGTTTGACGATGGACGCAACGGCAAAGACGTCCCATTTTTTTTCACGTTCTTTTCCTCCTTCAGGGTATGGGTTCGAGCCTGCCTGCCTACTACCACATTTTTTTTTTGCTCAAAACACACCTCCAAACACTCGGGCAACGCCAGGCACCCAGGTTAGTCTGAAATAAGAGGTAAAAAAAAAAATATGGTACTTGTAGCCTAATCTTCGTGACAACAACAAACTATCTATTGATATGATAGGATGTTTTATCTTATTGTCCTTATTTTGATTGTTACAAAAGTGTCCGATTATTTCAATTCTTTGTTCCCTGTTTTGTAACGATATCTAATATATTAAATTTTTTCATTTAGGATTGAACTCACAACTCTAGAATATATTTTAACGCCTTTAATAGTTTATGCATAATTCTAATGTTTACTATGAATATTACAAGATATTTTTTTATCATTTTGTTTGTACTAAAATGTATTAAAATAAAAATAGTGTACGATTCATTAAATTAAGGGGTTCGAAGGTAAACTAGTATTACATGATAATCAATGTAAAATCTAAATGAATAAATGCGTTTTTTTTTCATTTGTAAATCGTATGTTACCATCAAAACCACTCATTTTTATTTAATACATTAATAATATTTGGAAATTATGTAGAGATGAACGATTAAGAGATGGTCATTTGAATTTTTAATTTGTATAACTATTTTTCAAACAGTTCATAACTTAATAATAATAATAATAATAATAGTTCAGTTTCTGTTCTGTCTCCTCTTGAATCTTCCAACCACTCTGTTGTATCAATTAAGATGAAAATGAAATATAATAAGTCCCCAGACGTACCTCTCCATCGTATAGTATATCGATACACTATGGCTGACTGGGATAGCTTCCATACATTTATATCGGATCTACCTCTGTGCTCTATGTTTGAAAAGGATGTGTCCTCTATAGTATCAGATCTGATGCAATGGTTAGTTGTAGGTATAGACCGTTTCATACCCTCGAAAAAGTTCCAGCAAAAACGTAAGAGTCAGCCATGGTTTTCTCCAGAATGTGCTGCTGCCATTGCGCACAGAAATCACTGTTTCCACTGCTTCCAACGTAATAGATGTATGGTAACTAAAGCCGCTTTCAGAACTGCCAGCAACCATTGTAAGAAAGTAATAAAGAACACAAGAGAGTTGTATGCTCAATCCGTTAAGTCCAAAGTAGCTGAGCAGCGGCTTGGTTCCCACCAGTTTTGGCAAATAGCAAATAGAATCCTGAACAGAAGCGTGTGCTCTATCCCAACTATCATCAATGGTAATCTCATCAGCATCAGACAAAGCCAAACTCTTTGCCAAGAACTTTGCAGCTAATTCTACCCTTTGCAACCAAGGCCACCAACCCCCAATATTTCCTCCTGTATCAGAAAACACGATATGTGATATACATATATCAAGCTAATCAAAAACCTTGATTCCAGTAAAGCAACCACCCCTGACGGTATTCCAATTATAATACTCAAAAAACAAGCAGAACTAGCGCCCATACTTACAAAACTGTTTAAACATTGTCTTAAGGAGAATTGCTTCCCATCACCCCGGAAAATCTGATCAGTATGCCCTGTATTTAAGAATTCAGGTGATCGCTCATCCCCCTCTCAGTACAGGTCAATAAGTCTCCTGTGCGTCATGAGTAAGTTGCTGGAATTTGTGTTAAATACAGAAGTAATCAACCATCTCAGCAAAAATAATCTTCTTAGTGGCACACAATATGGTTTCCATTCTGCTAGATCTACAGCAGATGTGCTTACAGTTATATCTCATAGGATTAGTGAATCTCTCGAAGGAGGCAACCTTTCTAGGGCAATTGCTCTTGACATATCTAAGGCCTTTGATAGGGTATGGCATAAAGGTTTACTTCACAAGATCTCTAGCTATGGTATAGCTGGAAATGTCTTCTCAATTATTAAATCATTTCTTTCTGATAGGTTCATAAGAGTAGTAGTTGAGGGGCAAAAATCAGAAGCTCACAGTATTAATGCTGGTGTCCCTCAGGGGTCTATCCTGAGCCCAACTCTTTTCCTGATCTACATTAATGATCTTCCAAATCACATCCTTACATCATTTGTAGACATTTATGCTGATGACACTACCATTTATGGTAGCACATCTAAGACAGTAAACAACCAAGTTCTCTCGAGTTCTCTCTCCTCTGATCTTGAGCAAGTGGTATAGTGGGGGAAGAGGTGGCTGGTTACTTTTAATGCATCTAAAACCAAGCTTTTATCTTTGCATCATCAACGCTCTGATCCACATCTGGCATCAATTGAAATGAATGGCTTGCGTCTTGGGGAGGCCTCATGTTTTGACAAGCTTCTGGGCTTGACCATTACTCCTGATCTTAAATGGAACACATACATTAAATCCGTTGCCAAGGCCGCTGGAAAAATGGTGGGATCCTTTTATCGATCCAGTAGATATCCCACTGCTGATACAATTCTCTATCTATATAAGAGCCAGGTACGTCCAAGAATGGAGTACTGTTGCCACATTTGGGCAGGAGCTGCTAGAAAGGACTTATCCTGCCTTGATAGAGTTCAAAATAGACTTCGTAGCCTCGTAGGAGATGTCCTTTTCTCTTCCCTGCAACCTTTTTCTCACAAAAGAGATGTTGCGAGTTTGTCTCTGCTTTATCATTATTTTCATGGAAAGTGTTCGACTGAGCTATGGTCCCCCCTCGCGAAACTTTCGCAAGAAACAGTCGTTTAACTGTAAACACTATTAATAATTCCCCCCACTCTTTATCTGTGCCTAAATCTAAATGTAGATTCCATGAACAAAGCTTCTTTCTTAGAACTGCACGCCTGTGGAATTGTCTTCCGTTTTCCTGCTTTCCAGCTGACTACAATATGGTTGTCTTCAAGTCTACTGCAAACAAGCTCTTGATGAGCCGCCTCACTTGTTAACAAATTTACCAAATTTCTATTACTAACAATTACTATATTGTCCAATTTCTACTTTAACCCTTATCCTCAAGTGGGCTCTTGGCCTTCATAAGTGGTGATGCCTATGTAAAAAAAGAAAAAATAATAGTTGTTATTAATTTGGATTTGCATTGTCTTACTTTTACTATCTAGATGCAATGGTTTCAGCGATATTAGTAGTAATGAATGAAAGTTATTTAGTAAAGAAATCGGACAAATGACTAAAACCCCTTCTTAAGTTAAACTCCCGACGTTCTCGTTATGATGCATATGTGAGAAAAGAAAGGGGGAGTGGGGGAGGGGGTTTGCTGATTTCTCGTATGTTTCTTCCCGCTCCTTCTTTCCCATTTTTTTAAATTCTTACATTTTCTGTGAGAATTTAATACCTTTTTTATAATTAGCTATTTTTGTAAAGTTTAACCTTCAATTTATTGTTTAATGTTTACAAACCTCTTTTTAACTATTTTCATTGACAAATGAAAACTAAAGTTTAGTTGCACTGATCTATCAAAATTACAAAAAAAAAAAAAAATCATATTTGGGTATAATTTTAGATTAGCATCATACACCAAATCACCTTACCTTCTATCCCACCCCCAAAATGTTAGATTCTACTTTTTTAGGCGATTACATGTTAACACCTTGAAAAACTGAACGGAAGGAAAAAAAGAAAAAAAAAAAGATTATCTTAAAAAATAAATTAGAGGATAAATTTCGCATATAAATTTAATGTAAAATCATCCCCCAATTTCTGGGCCAGTTTAGCATTTTGAAGTAGTTAGCTAAATTCTTTTTTGCTATGGGAGCTTAATGTACTTTTTGTGTGTTTAGAATGAATGTAGGTGTTTATGTGTGGTCTTGTTGGCTTGCAACTAGAACTTAGTGTTAGTGGTAAAAAATTACTTAACTGTTTAAAAAGTAAGAATGGCCAAGAAATAAGGAACATTCTGTATGCGTTCCACAATTCCACACGAAACCACCTAAAAAGCAAATCTTATTTTATTGGCAGGGGTGAGGATAACGGGTTAGGGTTAGGGTGAGGATAACGGGTTAGGGTTAGGGTGAGGCTAACGGAATGTATTAATCTGCATATTTGCTAATAAAATAAAATAAAGATACAGCTAAAAAATATGACTTAAAAAAATAAAATAATTTTTTAAAATCATATTTTTTAACATATTTTAACATTTAAAAAAAAAATTTAACATATTTTAACATTTTGAAAAATATATTTTACATATTTTAACATGTTTCAAAATATATTTAGCATATTTTAGAATTTTTCAAAATATATTTAGCATATTTTAGAATTTTTCAAAATATATTTAACCTATTTTAGCATTTTAAAAAATATATTTAACCTATTTTAGCATTTTAAAAAATATATTTAACCTATTTTAGCATTTTAAAAAAATATATTTAACATATTTTAGCATCATTCAAAATATATTTAACATATTTTAGCATTTTTGAAAATAGATTACACATATTATAACATTTTTCAAAATATATTTAACCTATTTTAGCATTTTTCAAAATATATTTAGCATATTTAGAAATTTTCAAAATATATATAGCATATTTTAACTTTTTTCCAAATATATTTAACATATTTTAACATTTTTCAAAATATATTTAGCCTATTTTAGCATTTGTCAAAATATATTTAACATATTTTAGCATTTGTCAAAATATATTTAACATATTTTAACATTTTTCAAAATATATTTAACATATTTTAACATTTGTCAAAATATATTTAACATATTTTAGCATTTGTCAAAATATATTTAACATATTTTAAAATTTTTCAAAATATATTTAACATATTTTAGCATTTGTCAAAATAAATTTTGCATATTTTAGCATTTGTCAAAATATATTTTGCATATGTTAGCATTTTTCAAAATATATTTAGCATATGTTAGCATTTGTCAAAATATATTTAACATATTTTAGCATTTGTCAAAATATATTTAACATATTTTAGCATTTGTCAAAATATATTTAACATATTTTAACATTTTTCAAAATATATTTAACATATTTTAGCATTTGTCAAAATATATTTTGCATATGTTAGCATTTTTCAAAATATATTTAACATATTTTAGCATTTGTCAAAATAAATTTTGCATATTTTAGCATTTGTCAAAATATATTTTGCATATGTTAGCATTTTTCAAAATATATTTAACATATTTTAGCATTTGTCAAAATAAATTTTTCATATTTTAGCATTTGTCAAAATATATTTTGCATATGTTAGCATTTTTCAAAATATATTTAACATATTTTAGCATTTGTCAAAATAAATTTTGCATATTTTAGCATTTGTCAAAATATATTTAACATATTTTAGCATTTGTCAAAATATATTTAACATATTTTAGCATTTGTCAAAATAAATTTTGCATATTTTAGCATTTGTCAAAATATATTTTGCATATTTTAGCATTTTTCAAAATATATTTAACATATTTTAGCATTTGTCAAAATAAATTTTGCATATTTTAGCATTTGTCAAAATATATTTAACATATTTTAACATTTTTCAAAATATATTTAACATATTTTAACATTTTTCAAAATATATTTAGCATATGTTAACATTTTTCAAAATATATTTAACATATTTTAGCATTTGTCAAAATATATTTAACATATTTTAGCATTTGTCAAAATATATTTAACATATTTTAGCATTTGTCAAAATAAATTTTGCATATTTTAGCATTTGTCAAAATATATTTTGCATATGTTAGCATTTTTCAAAATATATTTAACATATTTTAGCATTTGTCAAAATAAATTTTGCATATTTTAGCATTTGTCAAAATATATTTAACATATTTTGCATTTGTCAAAATATATTTAACATATTTTAGCATTTGTCAAAATAAATTTTGCATATTTTAGCATTTGTCAAAATATATTTTGCATATTTTAGCATTTTTCAAAATATATTTAACATATTTTAGCATTTGTCAAAATAAATTTTGCATATTTTAGCATTTGTCAAAATATATTTAACATATTTTAACATTTTTCAAAATATATTTAACATATTTTAACATTTTTCAAAATATATTTAGCATATGTTAACATTTTTCAAAATATATTTAACATATTTTAGCATTTGTCAAAATATATTTAACATATTTTAGCATTTGTCAAAATAAATTTTGCATATTTTAACATTTTTCAAAATATATTTAACATATTTTAGCATTTGTCAAAATATATTTTGCATATTTTAGCATTTAGTCTTTGGATATAAGTCACAAAATTTATAGAAATTATAATTTTCCAAACGGTGAAAGACAGCCTTACATTTGCAACCGTTTTAGACAAATTTGCAGAATTCTGCAATCCACAAAAAATGTAACACTGTCGTTTTCAGTTTCTTACTACTCGTCCGGAAGAAGCAAAATCATTTGATAAATTTGTTACTAAGATAACAACACTCAGCCATTGACAGCTGAATACGGGACGTTATAATAATAGGAACTAATGACTTAAAAAAAAAAAATGTTGGCCGAATCAGATTTAACTCTAGAAAGAGTCATAAAAGTGAAACGAACAGCTGAATTATCTAGGCAAACAAAGAGTCATTTTTTGTAAAAGAAATAGTTGTTTCAACACGATATAACTAGAAAGCATTATATTATTTTTAACTGTTTCATTTATTTTCTGGCTTTTAATTAATTATTTTTTAGATAAAATTTTAGATATATCTATTTTTTTTATAAATAATCTAATTTTTTTATAAATAATCTAATTTTTTCATAAATAATCTAATTTTTTTATAAATAATCTAATTTTTTATAAATAATCTAATTTTTTTATAAATAATCTAATTTTTTTTAAATAATCTACTTTTTGTATAAATAATCTCATATTTTTATAAATAATCTCATTTTTTTATAAATAATCTAATTTTTTTATTAATAATCTACTTTTTTTATACATAATCTAATTTTTTGTATAAATAATCTAATTTTTTATAAATAATCTAATGTTTTTATAGATAATCTAATTTTTGTATAAATAATCTAATTTTTGTATAAATAATCTTATTTTTTTATAAATAATCTAATTTTTTCATAAATAAGCTAATTTTTTTATATATAATCTCATTTTTTATAAATAATCTATTTTTTTATAAATAATCTCATTTTTTTTATAAATAATCTACTTTTTGTATAAATAATCTAATTTTTTTTTATAAATAATCTCATTTTTTTATTAATAATCTCATTTTTTTATTAATAATCTAATTTTTTTATAAATAATCTAATTCTTTTATAAATAATCTACTTTTTGTATAAATAATCTAATTTTTTTATAAATAATCTAATTTTTATAAATAATCTAATTCTTTTATAAATAATTTAATTTTTTATAAATAATCTCATTTTTTTATAAATAATTTAATTTTTTATAAATAATCTAATTTTTTTTATAAATAATCTTATTTCTCTTTTAGAGTAAATAAATGCATTTTTATTTTATTGGCATTTTGTAAACTATAACAATTTTATTGGCATTTTGTAAACTATAACAATTTTATTGGCATTTTGGAAAAAAATTATTTTTTATAAATA
Source organism: Euprymna scolopes (assembly GCF_053919585.1). NCBI lineage: Eukaryota > Metazoa > Mollusca > Cephalopoda > Sepiida > Sepiolidae > Euprymna > Euprymna scolopes. Next base: position 91,185,180 of record NC_136511.1, on the reverse strand, counting down.
ATCTCATTTTTTTTATAAATAATCTAATTTTTTTATAAATAATCTAATTTTTTATATAAATAATCTAATTTTTTGTATAAATAATCTAATTTTTTATAAATAATCTAATGTTTTTATAGATAATCTAATTTTTGTATAAATAATCTCATTTTTTATAAATAATCTCATTTTTTTATAAATAATCTAATTTTTTTATAAATAATCTAATTTTTTTTATAAATAATCTAATTTTTTTTATAAATAATCTAATTTTTTCATAAATAATCTAATTTTTTCATAAATAATTTACTTTTTGTATAAATAATCTAATTTTTTATAAATAATCTCATTTTTTTATAAATAAGCTAATTTTTTATATATAATCTAATTTTTTATAAATAATCTATTTTTTTTATAAATAATCTCATTCTTTTATTAATAATCTAATTTTTATAAATAATCTAATTCTTTTATAAATAATTTAATTTTTTATAAATAATCTAATTTTTTTTATAAATAATCTTATCTCTTTTAGAGTAAATAAATGCATTTTTATTTTATTGGCATTTTGTAAACTATAACAATTTTATTGGCATTTTGTAAACTATAACAATTTTATTGGCATTTTGGAAACTATAACACTTTTATTGGCATTTTGGAAACTATAACAATTTTATTGGTATTTTGTAAACTATAACAATTTTATTGGAATTTTGTAAACTATAACAAATTTTATTGGCATTTTGTAAACTATAACAATTTTATTGGAATTTTGGAAACTATAACAATTTTATTGGCATTTTGAAAACTATAACAATTTTATTGGCATTTTGGAAACTATAACAATTTTATTGGCATTTTGGAAACTATAACAATTTTGTTGGCATTTTGAAAACTATAACAATTTTATTGGCATTTTGGAAACTATAACAATTTTATTGGCATTTTGGAAACTATAACAATTTTATTGGCATTTTGAAAACTATAACAATTTTATTAGCATTTTGGGAACTATAACAATTTTGTTGGCATTTTGGAAACTATAACAATTTTATTGGCATTTTGTAAACTATAACAATTTTATTGGAATTTTGGAAACTATAACAATTTTATTGGCATTTTGGAAACTATAACAATTTTATTGGCATTTTGGAAACTATAACAATTTTATTGGCATTTTGGAAACTATAACAATTTTATTGGCATTTTGGAAACTATAACAATTTTATTGGCATTTTGGAAACTATAACAATTTTATTGGCATTTTGTAATCTATAACAATTTTATTGGCATTTTGGAAACTATAACAATTTTATTGGCATAGGTTTTGCAAACTATAACAATTGTACCATTAACTTCCTGAGACAAAAAGTTTTTATATACTGCCCAATGGTCAGGTCTTACTAATAGAATCTGAAGGATTGTTGAGGATGATCATCACATTGACTGCAAGAAATGGCAGAGAGTGAGGAGCATGCAGTTAACAACTCTGATACTCGATGGCCATTGATAGAGAATTCAACTGTCCTTTAACAAGTTTTATATTTGTTATCAGTGGATCACCTGATAACTTGATTGTATTGTTGTTTAGATTTACGGCATATCAACCTTTTTCTGGTTATTTATGCCGAATTCAATAATTTAGTATTAAAAACAATTTTCAGTTTTGCAAAGTCCCAGTAAAATCAAAGAGAAATAATGAAAGTTGAATAAACTCAACAATAGTTTTACGTGGATTTAAGTATTTATATTTAAGTACGTTTAATTCAATGTTTCCTTATAAAATTGGTTTAGCCAGAAACAAAACTAATTTAGCCTGACGTGAAAATCTGATCTGAAGTGAAACATTGTCTTTCATAACCCATTTGCCACTTCAAGGTAAATTTGGCATAAATTAGGTAACTGGTTCCACAAGCCAAAGGACACTTGTCATTAATTCACTGATGGCTTCTCCGGTAGATTATGAGCCATGATGATCCTTTTAATTGGATGTGAGTATAAAATGACGAAACAACCCGAGGATAATCAGGAAAACCTGATTCAATTTTAGAAGCGATTAGCAGAGATTCAGATCAACACTGGATATTTAAGGATATAAGAGACCTTCTTAATGGACATTATTTATTTATTTATTTATTTATTGTGGCAGTGATTTAACATGATAGCTAAATCTGCATGCAATTTTGGAAAAATAATCACTTGAAAATATTCAAAGTGATTATGAAAATAAACTGATATCTATCTATTGTATTCTTAGAGTTTATTATTGTTGACCTGTAGTCAGGCTAAAGTGGAAATGAGCCTCCCGACTTTTGATGTCATATTTGTTTCCTGTGAATTTGAAAAACTCATTCTAATCCTTCTTTTTTCCATATATATATATATATATATATATATATATATATATATATATATATATATATATATATGGCGACTGTGTCAACTAAGTCCGTTTATTATTTACTTTAGGAACTTTGTAACTATGTGCACACCCTATTTAAAAGTCACTTACTTCATTATTTCAGTTTTACTTTATACCAGTGCTAGTCTGCTATTCCCCACTTTAAAATAAAAGCACACACACACACACACACACAGTGTAAAAATGTCCATTTTTTTTAAGCATTCGTATTAAATCAATGGAGGATCGTTCCATTTATTAAAAATTTTACTTTAATTTACACGCATTTATGTTTCTGATATTTGTCAGATGTGAGGAATTCATCATTTTTATCTGAGAAACACACACACACACACACATATATATATGTGTTGCGTGTGTGTGTGTACGTGTATGTATATATACATACACGCAAACACATAGTTTAGGACAGCATTCATTCCTTGCAACAATGTTCGAAAGAGTTCACGTGAATTATTTTAATCAAACGGCTAAAATAATTCGAACATTGTTGCAAGGAATGAACGCTGTCCATACCAGAAATTTCCAGTTTTTTTTTCAACGTCTTTCATTTTCATCTCAATACTTTTTTGGGACTAAAAGCGGAGGACTGCTTGAAATATAACAAATAAAATATTAAATACAAAAATAACATCGTTTTCTTGCTTCAAAGAAACCTCATAACATTTAAATCACTATTCTAGAAGCACACGTGGACTTTTTGTTCTCTTTTTTACTAAGAAATTTGTTCATTTTTTTTATACGAGAATTTGGGATGCTTAAACCAGTAAGAAAAAATGATGTAATTTTTATTAAACAAAACATTCGGGGAATTGTTAAAAAGATACAAATATTTTGTTTAAAAAAAAAAAAAAAAGAATTAGCTTTAACATTAAAAGATCGAAGAAAAGAGCAACAATAACTGGAACAAAAAAATTATTATTTTTTTTTGTTAATATTTATAAAATTTAGCTGCATTAAATAAAGTAGTTGAAAAAAAATAATTTTCTTACTTGGATGTTTTGTTAAAGAAAATTTACCATATTGTCGCATTGTTACATTTTTTTGTGATTAATGTTATAAAACTGTGTTATACTTAAAGTTGAAAAAATTTTCTTACAATTTTTAGTAAAACAGATTTACCGCTTTGCAACAATGAGTTAAGATTTCGAATTGCCAACTAAATGACATAATGAAATAAAATTAAAAAAAAACTCTAAAACTTAAATTTTATCATTCACATTTCATTTGTTAAATACTAAAGAATATAAAGTTACTTGGTTCGTTTTAAGTTCATCCTACATACTTAAGTACTCAAACGGAATAATAAAAAAAAAAAAAAAAAAAAATAATAATAATAATAATAATAAAAAAAAAAAAATAAAAAAAAACGGTTCATTACTTAAGTAAGCCCAAACCCATTTCAATGCAAGTAGTTATGGTGGCTTATTTCAGGAATTAATTTTTATGTTTTGAATGTTAAAAATTAATATGAAAAATTTTCTTGCATAAAAAGATCAAATGTTTTGAATGTTATTTACATTTAATAATCGTGTAGAGATTAAAACATTTTAACAGTAATTAATATCAGTTTATAAGAATAAGGTTAAATTTGTCCGAGATGGGTATATTTGCTGATGATACAACGCTCTATAATATGCACGAGGGAAGAACAGATGTATATAAATCTAAGACATTGGCAGAATCGTTAGAAAATGACCTCCAGACTACAGTGGAATGGGACCGGAAATGGATGGTAACATTTAATGCTAGTAAAACTAAGCTGCTTTCCTTTAACAATTAAAAGACGCCTCTCCAATCGCCTATATCCATGACAAATAGCGCCATACCTGAGAATTCTACCTTCAAACTCCTCGGCCTGACATTTGCGGGCAATATGAACTGGAACAAATACATTGAGAACATTGCAAAGGCTGCTGCAAAGAAGGTGGATTCCCTCTATCAAGCTAGAATACTACTCACACCTGAGAGTATCCTGTACCTTTACAAGGCCCCCATTCGCCTATGCATGGAGTATTGTTGCCATATCTGAGCCGGTGTATCTACCACTAGTCTCTCTCTTTCATAGGATCCAAAAAAGAGTTGTCAATATAATCGATCCCACTTTATCAACTAAGCTCCAGCCCCTGTCCCATCGTCGCAATGTTGCATCACTGTGCCTGTTTTACAAATATTTTAATGGAATGTGTTCTGATGAACTCGTTTCACTTGTAACCCCTCGACGTACATATCCCTAACAAACCCGCTTAGCAATAAGATCTCACCTCTTTACCGTTGATGTCCCTAAATGTCAGAAAGCTTTCTATTTTAATAGTTTCTTCCTTCGAACAGCTAGAATTTGGAATTCCCTTCCTGTTGCCTGCTTCCCTGGCTGTACTGATATGCAGAAGTTTAAATGCAACACAAACAAATATCTTGTTAATCTTTCCTAGAGATGGCCCTTACGTTCAAGTAGCAATATGCTCTGTAAGGGGTGAACATGAGTAAAACAAAAAAAAATCATATATATATATATATATATATATATATATATATATATATATATATATATATATAAGAATGCTTTCAATTTCATTTCACCATGAATGGCTCATTTGATAAGCACATACGTTTAATTTTGAGGGGAGGGAAAAGTCACTCTATTAAAAAGTATTCAAACCATGTATTAATTTTAAAATATATAAAACTTAGTTTCAATTTAATTTTTTTGTCCCTACCAAAATAAAGAAAATTGTTGTCATTCTGAAGAGGACGTGTATTTTTTTATTTATTTATTTTTCATTACATTTTCACCCAAAACAAGGCACATTGCCATTTTGTTGTAGGGTCTACTATCAGGGGCATAAGCATCAGGGGTACTGTGTAGGGAGTTGGGAAGCAAGATGTCGGTTCACGTTACACTTGAACTTCTGCATGTCAGTACAGTTGGGGAAGCAGGGACCTGGAAGGGAATTCCAAAGTCTACCTGTTCTGGGGAATAAACTACTGGAGTAGAAGGCTCTCTTACATCTAGGGATCTCTACCATGAAGGGGTGGGATTTGTTGGGGGTATTTACGTCGAGGGGGCACAAGTGCTTGCAGTTCTTCAAAGCATTCACCATTAAAGTACTTGTAGAACAGGAAGAGGGATGCAACATTTCATCCATGGAACTGAGGTTGATGTTTAGATGACAGTTCAGGACCTATAAGATTGGCGACTCTCTTTTGAATGTTGTCTAGGAGCGAGAGACTAGTGGCAGAAGCACCAGCCCAAATACGACAACAATACTCCATACATGGGCGAATGGTGGCCTTATAGAGGTATAGGATACTTTCGGGCGTTAGTAGCTTTCTAGTATGGTAGAGAAACCTCACCTTCTTTGCAGCGGTCCTGGCAATGCTCTCAATGTAATTGTTCAAACTCATGTTTCCTGTGAATGTTAGGCCGAGGAGTTTAAAAGATGTACTTTCAGATAACGAGTCATTGGCCATTGCTATTGGTGGTAGGGAAGGTTTCTTGTAATTATTGAAGGAAACAAGTTTAGTCTTGGCAGCATTGAATGTGACCATCCATTTTTGTCCCCGTTCTACTGCGGATCAGAGGTCATCATCTAGTGTTTCTGCCATTTCTTTAGAAATGAATTCATTTGTTTTCCTGTCGTGTCTGTTATAGAGCGTGGTGTCATCAGCATATATACCCATCTCACAGACAATTTTGTCAGGGAGGTCATTTATGAATATTAGGAATAACAGAGGTCCAAGGATAGACCCCTGAGGCACTCCCACATTATATATTATATTGTTTAGATTTACGACCATCAAGGAAAACCAGGATTTTTCTCTTATCATAGAAGGATTTAATTATGTTATGTATTCTTCCAGTGATACCGTATGATTTGATTTTCTTAAGAAGACCCTCATGCCATACTCCGTCAAAAATATAAGATATATCTAGAGCTACCGCTCTACTCTCCTCCGCTTTGTCCAGTGAATGGTATATACGTTCTGAGATTATAATTAGGATGTCTGCTATGGGAAGGGCTTGCCTAAATCCATATTATTGGTCAGTCAGAAGTTTAGCATCTGTAAGGTGATGGACTAGAGCTTGGTTAATTATTGTCTCAAATATTTTGGCGAAAAGTGGGAGAAGGCTAATGAGGCGATAATTTACTGGGTCAGTTCTTTCACCAGAATTCTTGAAAACTGGTATGGCGGAATCAGTTTTCCAGCAGTCTGGAAAGCAAGATTCTTTTTTTTTTTTTTTTTACATAGGCATCACCACATTATCAAGCCCAAGAGGCCACTCAAGGTTAAGGGTTAAAGAGTGTACAGTAGAAATTGGACAATATAGTAATCATTAGTAATGAAAATTTGGTAAATTTGATAACTTATATGGAACGGCTCATCAAGAACTTATTTACGTTAGACTTGAAGACAACCATATTGTAGTCAGCCGGAAAGCAGCAAAACGGAAGACAATTCCACAGGCGTGCAGTTCTAAGAAAGAAGCTTTGTTCATGGAATCTACGTTTAGGTTTAGGCACAGATAAAGAGTGGGGGGAATTATTGATAGTGTTTACAGCTAGACGAGTGTTTCTTGTGAAAGTTTGGCGAGGGGGGACCATAGATTGAAGCTCAGTTGAACACTTTCCATGAAAATAACGATACATCAGAGACAAACACGCCACATCTCTTCTGTGAGATAGAGGCTGCAAGGAAGAGAAAAGGACATCTCCTACGAGGCTACGAAGTCTATTTTGAACTCTATCAAGGCAGGCCAAGTCCTTTCTAGCAGCTCCTGCCCAGATGTGGCAACAGTATTCCATCCTTGGACTTACTTGGCTCTTATATAGATAGAGAATAGCATCAGCAGTGAGATATCTACTGGATCGATAGAAAGATCCCACCATTTTTCCAGCGGCCTTGGCAACAGATTTGATGTACGTGTTCCATTTAAGATCAGGAGTAATGGTCAAGCCCAGAAGCTTGTCAAAACTTGAGGCCTCCTGAAGACGCAAGCCATTCATTTCAATTGATGCCAGATGTGGATCAGAATGTTGATGATGTAAAGAGAGAAGCTTGGTTTTAGATGCATTAAAAGTAACCAGCCACTCCTTTCCCCATTGTACTACATGCTCAAGATCAGAGGAGAGAGAACTGGAGAGAATTTGGTCGTTTACTGTCTTAGATGTGCTACCATAGATGGTAGTGTCGTCAGCATAGATGTCTACAAATGATGTAAGGATGTGATTTGGAAGATCATTAATGTAGATCAGGAAAAGAGTTGGGCCCAGGATGGACCCCTGAGGGACACCGGCATTAATAGCTTCTGATTTTTGCCCCTCAACTACTACTCTTATGAACCTATCAGAAAGAAATGATTTAATAATTGAGAAGACATTTCCAGCTATACCATAGCTAGAGATCTTATGAAGTAAACCTTTATGCCATATCCTATCAAAGGCCTTAGATATGTCAAGAGCAATTGCCCTAGAAAGGTTGCCTTCTTCGAGAGATTTGCTAATCCTATGAGATTCATTAAGGCATTTGTTGTAAAGTTTGGAGAGAACTGGAGCTACTTTGGTGGCACACATTTTTAATAGCACAGCCGGGATGAGATCAGGTCGACATGATTTTGCAGTGTCAAGATTTCTTATGATAGCATGCACCTGAGACAGGGTGATTTTCAGATCGTCTAGTGTGGCGTCTGTCCGCAAAGGAAAGTCAGGGAGGGGGTGGTTGGCAGGGTCCAGTGTGGAGTTGTAGGTAAACCGTCTGGCAAGCATGTTAGCCTTCTCAGTTGCAAAGCAAACAACTTCATGATTGTTGGATAATGGGGGAATTGTTGATTGCCCATTATTTATTACACTGTTGTAGATTTTCCAGAAGTCACAGGTTCCTAATTTCAGTGCTTCGATGCGTTTTTTGGTGGTTTCAATAAATTCTCTCTTAGCTGTCGCTATTTCTTTCTTACAGTTACTTCTGGCTTCTATATACTTCTGTCTGTTTTATCTGGACTTATGTTGGTTAAATTTGCAGTACGCATGCTGCCTTTGCGCTATTGTAGCTGCACAAGTAGAAGTAAACCATTGGGGAGAGTGGAGCTTGCTATAAAATTTGCATGTGGGAACATGTGCTTCAATTGCCGTTTTGAACCATTCAGTGGTCTCATTTGGAAGTGAAAAGATATTTTGCTATGGGGTGTCCCTGATGAGATCCTTGATGGCTTCCCAGTCAGCCTTTTTATAATATCTCGTTGTTTTGAGCAGTGGCTCTTCAGTTTTGGCTCTAGAGTTTAGGGCAATTTCAACCATTACCACTACATGATCGGCGTTCCCAAGAGGGCTGTGGGTATTCATTACACAGTCATCGGGAACTGTGGTCAGATCTAGAAGTGATGCATGTTGTTATTGCTGGTCTGGGAAACGGGTTGGAAACGTAACCATCTGTGATAGGGAATGAGATATAGAGAAGTTATATGTAGTCATACCAGCTGCGTCTGTGTGAGTAGAAAATCCAAGCCAGTTGCTGTGGTGAACATTGAAGTCACCAAATACATGCACTTGTGTGCTAGTGTCAAGTGAAAGTGCTGTATCCAAGCTGTCAGAGACTTTATTTATTATGGTACAGTCCTGAGTCGAGGGAGAGCAGTAGAGAAAATAAAATTAGCTAATGTTGTGTTGCATGTTTAGTCTAAAGCACATAAAGGCATGATCGTCCGATTCTAGTTTAGTTTCTCTAGTCAAAGGGAGGGTGTTTCGAATGTAGACTCCAAGCCCGTGCATATGTCTGTCAGAGTCCTTACGGCAGAGTGGGAGATATCCAGGCATGTTAAAGTAGTTAGAGGGGATGGAGGGTTAGTCTCACTTAGTGCTAAGATATCCGAGGTGTTTGTTAGGAGAAATGCTTCAACATCATTTAAATTAGTTCTAAGCCCACGGATATTCATAAATGCAAGCCTCAAGGGAGAAGGCAGGTTGGTTTTGTTTGAGTTTTGGCCTGGTTTTAGTATAATTTTTTAATGTACTGTCATTTTTATTTTTAAGAATTTCAGTTTAGGTAAGGGGTGCTGAGCAAGTGATTATGCAGAATATCAGACATGCAACACAAGCAGACATGCATCAGTTGTCCTGCCATCTACTAAGACATTTGTTGTAAAGTTTGGAGAGAACTGGAGCTACTTCAGCGGCACACTTTTTTAATAGCTATAATATATGTATTTCAGTCTTTGAAGGATGTAATCAAGGAATTGACCATGGGCACTACCAGGCCCTCATCAAACCTTTGTACGTTACTAAAAAAAGAAAACTGTGAAATAGCTCCAATCCATCTTTGCTTATCAGAGTCATCTTGCACTTCAGCAATGCTAGATGCGAAGTGCAGTTGAAAATTGAGCAATATTTCCTTCACTATAAACTTCTCATTGTACAGGCATCTTTCCAGAAAATAACCATTGTCTTTAAAGACAAAAGGCATCAAATATAATCAAACTTACCGTTGTTAACAATTTTAACTAATCTTAATTTGTGGAAGAAGATAGAGAGAGCATGAAAAAAAATTCTAAATGAATTTCTTTTGCATTCTTTTGTTTTGTATTATTTCCTAATCGAATACATAGCCATTTTTAAAATAAAATTTGAAATAACAAAAGAATTAAATATGTAATAGTAAACAAGCAAACGTGTTTTAACTTTCATCATTCGTGGATCATCCAGTAAATGATAAAGTATAATGAACTATTTAACAATGACGCTCATCATCATGGTGATGATGTTGTGTTAGAGGTCTCTGAAAATGTACGATATTTTATATTTTCAGTAAATAGTTTTTCTCGATACTTGTAGCTTATTTAGTATACATTAAAATATAACTTTTTATTATGATTATAGTGACTATAATCACATACATTATTATCAATAATTATGATTATAGTGATTATAATTATTATCAATAATTATGATTATAGTGATTATAATTATTATCAATAATTATGATTATAGTGATTATAATCACATACATTATTATCAATAATATATTTGATTTAATTATCTTATCAATGTATTGATGTATTATGAACTATTTGTTCCGTGGGTGATAACATCATGCTATTTTTTATTTGATTCGAAATCATTTAATTATGTTTAAACTATGTAACATTCGTTTATTATTAAATGAATGTACAAACGAAAATGATCAGTTACAACTATTTTCGATAAAGAATATTCAAAGCCAATGGAAACTGTTTGCTTTTAATCGGCATATTATAAAATATTCTGTCCCTCTCCTCAATATATTTCCCACCATTTAATAACAGGACGAATTAAACGAAAGCTAAGTCAGATTAAAAATATAACCAAAAACGAAATGTTGAATAATTAATGACGCAATCACCTTTACTTATGCAGCACTGAGATATTGGTACTGCGATTAGTTACTAGTAACAGTGTCTGGCCAATGGATATACATGAATAAATAAATCAAATTTAGTGGTTTTCTGAAAATATGTAGTCAAATAAAGTAGATAATAGAGGAAATCGATCTGCATATCAAATTGTCAATGTAAAGAACACAAACTAAAAACGATCATATTGAACTGGCTAGGTAGAATCAAGTATCGATCTGTCGAATTCAATACTTATTTTTCTTTATAGATATATACACACACATATATACAATCATATATATACATACATACGTACATATATATATATACACACACACACATATATACACACACACACATATATATATACACACACACATATATATATACACACACACATATACACACACACACACATATACACACACACACGTATATATATATATATATATATATATATATATATATATGGAGTGAAATGAAAAAATTGTTGCCCCAGAAAATAATACATAATTCCATTTCCTTTAGATGAAAACGAGTTTCTTTTTTTTTGTTGCAGACCATCTACTAGTTGGCCAGTTGTGTATAAATTGCAAGAATGATAGAAGCATTCTATCATGTCTGAAAGTGATACAATATTCAATGAGTGAGATCGGAGATGCGCTACTGTACAACTCATGCTCTCTATACTGATCAAAGTTATAACAACAGAACCATTGCCAGCACCCTCAAAATGCATCGTTGGATTACCACAAATATCAGACGTGCCCATGGTGATGAAATCAAAGTTTCCGGCCACGGTTATGGTCTTTGGTGTAGTTTCAATTGAGGGCAACATCATGCCACCTCAAATCTTCAAAGTCGGCTTGAAAGTCAAAAATCAAATTGAACCTGGATGTGATGAAGAGTGTGGTGATCCCCTGGTGAATCGGGTGGCCGTTGGCAGACTCTGGGTGTGGCAGCAGGACTCGGCACTGGCCCACGTCCAAAGAAACTCAAGCTTGACTTCAGAAGGAATGCTAAGACTGTATTCTTCTTTCACTGCGCCTCCCCCCGGACCTGAACCCGCTGGACTACTTTGTTGTATTATGGGTCGAGAACATCACCAATATCACCTCTCAAAACACCAAAGCCAGCTTGATCACCAGCGCTTGTGGGAAAGGCATGCCTCCAGTTCCTGGCCTGTATTGAGGCTGTGCTTGAAGCTGAAAGCGGTTTTCCAGAGGTAAGGTAACCAGTATAAGGAGGTTAATACAAGAGTGCTCAATATCGAAGTAGAGCAAGGTATATCCTTATTTTGTTTTTACATAAGAAATAATGTGTTGCTACACAGTCATGAGCATGTTTTATAAGTTCTTTTTTTAAAATTGGCGTGAACACTAGAACATTTCAATTTAAAGTCAAATATGCACAGGTAAAATTATAGAAGAATAAAAGGCGAATCAAATGAGGTATAGTTTGTTTAAACAGTTACATTAAATTTAGCTTAAATTTGCAGTTTTTGAAAAAATTACAAGTGCGAACTTTCTTTTTGCCACCCGTGTATATATATATATATATGTAGTGCCACGCAAAAATATTGGATACATTACATTTTTCTTCATAACTTTAATTAGGGTTCAAGATTTTACCTAACATTTGGTCAGTAAATTCCTATTACTATTCTAACTAATACTTGGGGTAGTAATTACAAAATTAATAAAATTCATATTATTTATAAATTTATAAAATTTATATTACAGAAAAAATATAAATCAACTAACACAAAAATATTGGATACATTGATTTAATATTTGGTTGCATAGCCTTTATTGCGTTCAACACCTTCCAATCGCTTTCTATAGCTGCACACATGTTTTTTGCAAAGATATGCAGGTATTTTGCGCCATTCTTCTTTGCAGAACTGTTCTAGTGGTTTTGTGGCTTCCTCTTGTGAACATTGATCTTGAATATTTTCCACAAATTTTCAATTGGGTTGAGGTCTGGAGACTGACTGGGCCAAATAAGAACGTCAATTTTCGTTATTTCTAAGCCATTCTTTGGTTAGTTTGGCAGTATGCTTGGGATCATTGTCCTGCTTAAACACGAAATTTCTCCAAAATCTCCCTGTACATACGTCCATTCATTCTACCATTGATGATTTCTAGTTCACCAGTACCTTTGGATGAAAAACACCCTCATACTATAATTGAACCACTGCCAAACTTTACCGTAGGATGGTATTCTTTAGACAGTGCCATTTTTATGCCATGCATGTATTGCTGTGTTTCTTCCAAAGATTTCGATTTTCGTTTCGTCTGACCAGATTACCTTGTTCCAAAATTTTTGGGGTTGTTTCCCATATGTTTTAACATAATTCAAACGTGATCTGACATGTTTAAGCTTCAATAATGGAACTTTTCTTGGCGACCTTGATACAAAACCTGCACAATTTAGAGCTCTACTGATTGTATCCTTGCTCACATTAATCGCAGCTTCTCTGAGGTCAGTTTGAATTTCATCACGAGTAAGAAAAGGGGTTTTTGTACCTTTCTGCTTACTCACCTTGATTATTTTTTGTTTAATTTCCTTAATCGACCACATCTTGGAAGATTTGCAACAGCTTCACCAGGGTTTTTAAACTTTCTAATAACGTTTCCAACTGTACTAAATGGTAGATTAAGTTCCCTTGATATTATTCGATACCCTTTTCCTTCTTTGTGCTTATCAATTATTTTTTGTACGAATGTCTATTGACAACTCTTTAGTTTTAGGCATTTTTATAAATGAACTGGTTGACTTTGAAGAAGTGAGCCCAAACTGGAAGAATTTTATAAAATTATTTTAATATAAAGCTCTCTGATTGGTCAGTGATAACTCGTTTGCATTATTGCAACACGCTAAGTCATTTAAATTTATTTCAGTAAAAGAATATTTTAAAAGTGTATCCAATACTTTTGCGTTTGTTAATTCATATTTTTCCTTAAATATAAACTTTCTAAACTTCGATTTTGTAATTACCACTCCAAATATAATTTAGAATAGTAATAGGAATATACTGACCAAAGTTTAGGTAAAATCTTGAATCTAATTAAAGTTATGAAGAAAAATGTAGTGTATCGAATACTTTTGCGTGGCACTGTATATATATATATATATATATATATATATATATATATATATACACACACACAATCACATATATACACATGTATGCATACATATATATACACACAGTTTTATATACATATCCAATCATCCACACACACACACACACACACATCGTAATTAAATCACACAATATATAATAACAAAAATGGTAGCAGTGAAAAATTATAACGAAATAACACATGTATAATTGAGTTGACCACCGTGCAAAACCATTATATAATCAGACATATCAAGTTTTTGTTGAGAAATATGAAAACAAGCCAGAAAAAAGGGTCGTTTTTAGTACCCCGGGAAGATGAACCAGAATTTTGCCAGGGTCACCCATACTGGATTTATATTAAGAACAATACACTCCATATTTTACCAAGTTGAAAAAAAAAACTAATGGATGAATAAAAAATTATGGGGCAAAGCGTGTTATTTTGGACTATTTTGAGGCATTTTTTACCTTTTTTGAGCCCTGGGAATTTTTGCAAAAAATTTTTTTTACTGTGCACATCTATTTAATGAAGTACAATTTGTGGCAAAATTTCAGGAAAAAATAATGGACGGTTATCTGGCAATTATCCAGACTAACGAACGCATGGAAGCACTGATGCCACTGGAAACATAGGTCGCTCTCCGATAAATCGAGGCCAATACATACGATAAAAAAATATGGAAATATAAAAAAAAACACAAAGTAGGAAATCATATAAACACAATAAATATTAATAAACTGAACTTTAATAGAAAACCCAGCAATAGAAATTACCATAAAAATGAGTTAATAATAAAGAGAGATGTTGTAACTGTAGAACTCGTGCTTAGTCAAAGGAATTGTTTATCAATATTTGCCAAAAATAACTTAAATAACAAAACATTATCTGCATATGATTTTTTTAAGATTTTAAAATCATATACTATGAGCATAAAGCACATTCAATAACAAAGAACATAGAATAAGAACAGCTCTAGCAACGCATACTTGGAACTCAAAGAAAAAAGATGCTCAACAATAGTCGAGTAAAAAAATAGTATAACAGGCCAGTACATGCTGAAATTTAGATTATGTCTGAATGAGAAATTTGAAATCCCAACACCTATTAAACAGTAGAAGCAAAAAAAGAAAAGAAAACAAACAACCATGTATACAAAATAAATTTTACTTTAGGATGACAATAAATTAAACAAAATAAATAAATAATAATTATTATTATGACTATAAAATGAATGATTAAATAAATAACTAAACCAACTTAACACCTAAAATAAAAATAAGACAAAGTCTCCTCAACATTCACAAGTTAAAACAAGGTCACCTTTTTATTCGACACATTCACAAAAATGGATGTATCAGAAAATAAAAATCAGACAAATTGTGTCTGAGCAAAGCCCTGCCATTGGCTAATGAAAACATTACCCCAATTAATAATGAATTTGATTGATTAGCTACCTAACATCTAGTAACATATATTTGATGCATTTTTGCTTTGCAAGTACTTACAGGAATAAAACACAGAAAATGCATACACACACACACACACATATATATATATATAAACATATATATATTTTATACCTAAAATTGTGATTGTTTTATAATTTCATTATATATTATTATATGATTGTTTGGATATGGGGCACTCATACAAATCAAGGTACGCTACCTCAACATACACATTTAATTGTGTGTTTTGATAGTAAAATCCAAAAATATTTCTTTTATGTCAGCTAATCTCGATTATGAGAATACTGTTATCAAACACGGTTGACCTTTGGTCAATTTTTATAATCTTCGGACATTAAAACATCATAAAATTTTATATTCTTTAATTGGAATTCACTATTGAGATGGGTATTGTTTATTATGGCCGGCTTTGGGTGGGATTGAAACCGCTATCTTCAGACAATTCTCACCTGGAAACGTAGAGAGTCTCTATCCACTGTACCACAGGCTCACTACGTGGCCAAAAATGTGGTGAGACGACAACAACTATGGATTGCAGTAATTGCTGGGAATGCAGTTAGGAGATTCGGAGTTCCTATCCTTTCATGGTTACCACCTGACGAAGGCCAGAGGAATAGTTGGTCGAAACGTTGTGAAACAACTAATAAAGATGAGGATAATAGTCCGCAATCAATAAATAAATCATAAAATTTGTATATATTTTAGATACCAAATGAAATTATATACACGGCGTTCAGAAAATCGATGGCATAACTTTTGGATTATTTTCTATACTTAGAAAGGAATCGCTGCATGTGGATTTGCTTTTGTAAGAGCACTCCATTACTAGCTTAATTTCATTAATGGCCCATTTCTTCCTCTGCATGGTCTTGGGTTTGTGATGATCATATTTATCTACCTGTATTTGGGGTGCTATTTTTTTATTACCTCAAATAAGAAGAGCCAGCATTCGCAGGGTGCCGAGTGGCTCCCCCATGTTGACTATCAGAAGAATTGTCTGTACAGATAATTCTTCTGATCCCACAGGGATAATATTCATTTATCGCATATGTCGGGATAGCAGTGCACTATTAGACATGTTGTATGCGCTAGATGTTTAAAATAATATTAGTATTTGTTTCAATGCCCTATAACTCAGAAACAATTCGTTTTTGAATAACTGTTTATTGAAACTTTTTCATTATTACACATATAGAACATAATCTCGATTTTATACCATTGATTTTCCAAACATTGTGTATGTATAATAGGAAACGTGTATTAAAAGAAATGTTGTTAACCTTCAATGGACTCGGATTAACTGTTAAGTCAGGCACAAAATAGATTTTCTAGCTTTCCATCTACAAAAATGCGATTTCTGGACACTAAATAAGTTACGTCAAGTAACGAGCACACTGTAAAGAAAAATATCAAAGAATGAAGTGTTGCATTGTAGGAAGCGTCGCATTTGACTGATTTAATTTTGAAACAAGTTTAGTTTTGTACATTATTTTGCAACAAGTACAAAGCCAGGACAACTTTAAATGTAAACCTAATTTACAGTTATAAGAAAGTGGAAGCAACCGTGGTTTTTAAAAAAACTTTAAAAGCTTGAAGTAAAAATTTTCTTTGGTGAAATTTGTAACTGATGAATGTATAGCAGATATTTAGTTTATTCAAGCATGATTGCTTATTTTATTATTTATTCTTTGGCTTGATGTAACTTATTTAGTGTTAAAATTCGATTTTTGTATATGAAAAGCCAGAAAATCTATTTGCATTTATCATTTTTTTGTGTTACATCTCAAATTACATTTTTGTTAGCAAATATATATATATATATAAAGATGTTTTGCCAACCATTCAAAAGAATTCTGTTGTTTATAAATTCGTTTGTCAGTGTGGAGCTGACTACGTTGGAAAAACATCCCAAAGATTAGAAATGAGAATATCCCAACATATCCCTCGGGATATTCGACTACACCAGGTTTCGAGAATATCCGGGCACTCCCAAGCTCATGAGTCTGCCATTGGTAATCACCTGTTGAGTATAAATAGGTGTGCCGATCAATATTCCGATGGGTGGTTTTCTGTTCTATACAGTGCTAGGTCGAACTATCATCTCAATATTATTGAGGCGTTGGTTATTAACAACTCTCGACCTAGCCTGTGTAGACAAAAGATTCTGAAACACCAGTTGGAGATATTCATTGATTTAAAACCACCTGAACAGTGAGATTTTTTTTTTTTTTTTTTTTTTTTTCCCCACTGTTCTTCCAACTGTTACCAAAATTCCCTTCTTCCCTTATTCGTTTTCTTAGTTTTTAATTTATCATTCTGACGTTTCCTCTTAGAGGGTCAGACGATAAGGCCTTAAGGTAATTTTAATAATTTCACCTGCCCATTTCTTGTTTTTTTTTGGTATTTAAATTAAATGATGTTTCCTCTGAAATTTCTCCTTCCATTTTGCTGTACCAAAAATTTACTTATATATATATATATATATATATATATATATATATATATATATATATCAAAGCGAAAATGTGTGTGTGAGGACACTTCTCAATTTATATATACTCAACAAATTTTTTTATGTACAGACTTGAAATTTGGTATATAGAATATTCAGACATATTTTAATCGGTTTTTATCCAGAAAAAAGATATGTTAAGGGGTCAAAATTGAAAGATTGGTACTTGGAGGTCACCGGATCGTTATCGGTTTGTAAACCATTTCACTAAGTTTGAAAACACTTTTTAAAGATTGTGTCAAACTGGTCTAATTGCTATCATAGTTGACTTTAGGTCTTGGTTTCGATCTCAGCTCAAGTATGTTTTTTTTTTTTTTGCTTACAGGAATTAAACTATTTAGAAAAAACATAATATTCACATGCATATGTTTCAGTTTCTTTCCGTTTTTTTTACTTCATTTTTTTAAAGGAATTTAATGTTACGTTTAATACTGGGCAATCCCAGGTACATCTTCTAGTGTATATATATATATATATATATATATATATATATATATATATATATATATATATATATATATATATATATATAAGCAATAATATAATTCGTTTGTTTTTTATCTTTTTCAATTTTTCTTATGATCTTTTTTGTTTTAAAATAATAAAATATTTTTTGTTCCATATCAGGAATGTTTCCGATTCTTCATCAAATCACCAAAAACAAAAACAAAAATGAAATCAAAAACGAAAACAAAAACAAAAACGAATAGATAAAAATGTTAGAGAAAAGAGGAAAATTTCATGCAGTAGTTGAGAAAAATGCACGTGAAGTCAATTTGACGCCAAAAGAACGGTCTCTCACAGTTCCAGGAAAGATATTAATAATTGTAATCCCTCCACGCCAGAATTAGCATCAAAGGATAAAATTGTATTGAAGCATTTTAAAATGTTGTTACTAGTTTTCTATAATTAATTATGGATGCGTTTGAGTATTTTAAATTGCTTTTTTTATTTATTGGTTTTTAAATGTATTATTTTCGTTGTCCGTTGTCTTAACTAAAATTTGTTCGAAATCATGGAGGAGAGGGCAGTTATATTTCTATAAATGTCAGTATATTGAACTAGAGTTTACAAGGTGCATGGTGAGGTGGCGGATAGTATAGTGGTTGTAAAACAAATGTAGCTATTATCTATATTTACCAACATCTACAAAAACAACTGTCCCCCTCTTTTAGATAAATTTTAGTTAATATGACAAAAGTAGTGCATTCAAAAACCAATTTAAGAAAGTTAAAAATAATAGAAGCCATCCTTATTAAAACAAAGAAACCCACAATTCATAGTCTTGCATATGAAACCAGTCACAACATTTTAAAATGCTTCATATAATACAATTTTATATTTAGACGCTAATTCTGGTGTTCAGAAATTCAAAACATTAACGTTTCTCTTGGAATTTTGTGAGTCCATTCTCTTGACATCTAACTGATTTCACGTGCATGTTCTTGCTGCTTTTTGGAATTTTCTTCTTTTCTACATATTTTTTGTTCAATTGTTTTTGTCACTTGAAGATGATCCAAGAAAGAATCGAAAACGTTCATTATAAACATGAAACATAAATTATGTTGTTTTTTTTTTTTAAATTTTAACATGAAATGATCCTAAGAAAAGTTGAAAAATTATAAATAAAGTATAATTAAACAGTAGGATTCTGTTTTTTTTTTGTTTTTTTTTTAACAATATTTGCTTAAATGAAAGAATACTGACTAAGTATCCAAACAAAAAATATTTAAAAAGTTTGATTATAAAACGTGATAAAAGCCGTGTTAAACATTATGAAAATATCGCTACAAATCGAGCACTGCATTGTAAAGCAACACTCAACTACCCTGCAAAGTCATATTTTACATAATATGATACTGGTATAATTTCTCTTTGCTTTCAAAGTTTTTGTTTACATCTAGATTTAATATATTCGTCATTTTATGTTGTAAAGTTGCAATTCAAATTAATTGGATTTATCGCGTTTTGCATTCAAGCTCTTTGTATATATATATATATTGGCCTTATTTCTTGAGTATATACTTCCTGAAACTGCACTTTTTTGACACAATGTTGTTTGAATTCAGTGGTAAAGCAACATATATGATGGCTGGGATAAACCGAGAGAAAAATAGGTGTCATTTCGGGCTTTTTCTTCTAAACTTGGTGGCCTATCAAAACCTGAAAGTTTGGTTTGGCCTATCACTCATACCTAGCTGAGAATGAGAGGTTATCTTTTCCAAAGGCATCAGAAAAAAGCAATTTTACAGTCTGTTAAATTTCCAAAGTTAAGGTATCTTGTGTTGCTAAATGGCTGCCTATCCAAGTACTAATTGTGATGTTTAATCATTAACAGCAGGTCATTCCCAATCCCGTCTTCAATGTGGCAGGGTTATGCTGTCAGGAACTTAATTTACTGGAAGAATCACCCAAAGCGGATTCGTCTGAAACTCAGTAGTATTAAGACCACTACTCAACTCAGAGTTTTGGTGAAACCCAAAGATGCCTGCATGGATCAGGTGGCCTCTAATCCTTCTTACTAATTCGTTTGTGGACAATCGATGGCAAGCAGAGGCGTTCATGCCTCTATGGCAAGCAGAAGCGTTCATTCATCTACTAAAATGCAGAGTGAGAATAATACTGTCAATGTCTACACATGACGACTTTCCCAGTCAGCATGGAGCAATTGTTGGTACTTGTTGATCTCGTATCGGAGGTAAACTGAAATTCTACAGGAACATAAATGTTTCAAATATAAGATAAAAACGTCTGTCAAAAGCAGAGAATACCGACATCGCTATGTTCGACATTGTATTTGGATTCAACTCACTTATCAAAAACAAGTCAGCTGCAGTAGCAATGTGGTAGTACCAGGGCTATCCGGCTAACAACATCTGGTAAAAATCCAGAAGTTGTCATTGCAGCATGACACATGTGTTAACATGTAGACATCTTTGCAAGATAAAAAAAAAAACAAGGAAAGAATTTGACTCTTTTTTTTTTTTCAGTGAAAAAACATACATTTATTTACAGATACTTTCCAGAACGGCGCCTTGTCTCTTATTCAAAAGTCCTCTCGCACTCTAATTTGATTAACAAGACTTTGCCATGTCATACATGTGGCACTTCATCCCTATCCAGCCATGTTAAACATGCGTCTTTTCCTGTTGTTCTTGGTCCATCTGTGTAACTGAAGAGTTCACGTTTTTCTTTCTTTATAATATTTTTCTTTCTTTCTTCCTTCCTCGCTATTACGTCACCTCACACATGGCTCAGATTTGCATATGTTGGCTACTGCTGCAATAAGCGGGTTCACACTCTGTTACATCATCAGGATCTGTTATCCTCTGGTCGTCTATGCCTATGTGTGTATAATTCAGGATAATTCCCCTTTTAGGCCCCTTACTTAGTTTGGAGTCACCAGAAAGAACAAGAATAATCTTGATTGGTCTGTGATTAAGTGTTCTTTTTTTTTAATTTTAAAACAGCTGCTCTTCAAATACTGATATGTTAGCGTTCAGCAGTTTAATTACAGAATTTGACACAAGACCGATTTTAGAGTTGGGATCTTAGTGCTTTAAGTTATTATAAAAACTAGTTTAAAATCCGACCATAGAAAGGCTAGAATTTCGCCAGAATTTTGTTCAATTGTCTACTATCATTAATAATAGAAGTGCAACATTGCTTAACTTCAGTTATTTGGTGCTAACCAATTTTTCTATGTGACACACGACATTACAAGAAATTAAACCAAAGTTTTAAAAGAAATTGAGAAAAAAGAAAACAATATCAAGTAGAAAAAGTGAGAAAAAGAAGAAAACAAAAACACTAACTTCAAAAAGAAAAGCTAATATACAAAAACAGAAAAATAGTCGAAAGAAAACCTACCCAAGAAAAATATATAGTATAAAGAAAAGGAAAAAAAACTAAGTAGAAAAACAAAAGGATTTTTTGCATTCATTTTTATTCTATTTAGTGTTTTTTCTTTGAAAAAGAAAAATGTTAGTATAATGAAGAATAAAAAAATCTAATATATATATATATATATATATATATATATATATATATATATATATATGTAATTTTAAATAATTTTAAAAACGTGTATAAAGAAGACGAAGTGGAAATTAGAAGAGAGAGAATATAAAAACAAGCAACAAAAAGAATAAAAAAGTAAAGTCTAAATAAAAATAAACATCAAATCAATAGAACTAGTCAAAAACAAAAGAAGAAAAAGAATAGCAAGGTTCTTAAAATAAATAAATGAAGAGGAAATCTTGTTAAAAGAACAAATAAACTCTTGAAAAAGAAACCAAAATTTTAGTCGTATTTAGAGAAGAAGAAAGACAGAAAAATGAAATAAAATAGATAAAAAAAATTAAATAACAAAACAAAAACAAAAATTACAAAAAAGATGAAAATAAAAATCAAATAAAACGGTTGGGCAAACTCTAGCTGATTCCATTATTTCCAACATGACAAAAATACAAGAAAACGATTGAAAAAGAAAAGTATCAAAGAATGTGGGGAATAAAGAAAACTGAAAAACGCAAACTGAAAAAGGAAAGTAGCTGAGAGAAATGGATAAATCGATAGAATCCTAAACCAATCACTCAATTTGATGTGTCATGCTTTGGTACCAGCTTTCCTGCAAACCAAAGTTTAACATAGATTTGATTGAGGAATTAAGCTCAGTGTTTCAGTCAGAGTTCATTTGGTGGGTCGGCATGGGGCGGGGGGTGAAAAGGGACATTATTAACAGCTGAAAGAGAGTGGGAAAAAGGATAGGGGATTAGAAATATATTAAGAAGGGAGTGCAAATGAAAGAAAAAGGAAATTAGAAATTTCAAAGGATCCAAAAGTAGAAAGAGAAAATGGAGAAAAAGAGAACGAGAGAAAGAAATATGAGAAAGAAAATAAAAGAAATGATAATAAGGAGAAGAAAAGGTAGTAGAAAGGATGTAGGAGTCGGAAGAAGAGAAATTGCAGGAAAACTGTGAAGGAAAGTAAAAGGAAGAGGGGGAAAAACGGTGGTTAAAGCGAAACAGAGAGGAGGCGGAGGAGGAGCAAAGGAAGAGTAGAAAAGTGAAATATAGGAAGGGTAAAGGGTAAGGGAAGGAAGACAAGTTGGAAGAAAAATTATAAAGGAGAAAAGAAAATCAAAACAGATAAGAGGTTGATGCTGCTGATGGTGATGCCAGAGAAACAATTGCGATGTTTCCCTCCTACCATAGCACTAAAAGCAGATCAGCACAATTTCATTAGCATCCATTGAAATCATTAAACACAATTTGACTTACATTTAATCCTCTAAAAAATAGTTTTCGATCAATCACTATAAAATTTGTTGAATATTTTTTTAAACAACAAAAAAAAGAAAATGTTTTTATCAACAGATAATGATGCGATGAGCAGCAACCATTTCGCCTTGGTTAGTAACTTTTTGTTTTGATGACTATCATTTCTCATTCTGGGAAAAGGAAGAATCAGCACTTAAAGAATTATGATTAAGTGAGATTTTTCTTTTAGAATCAATTATTTCTTTGTTAGCTGGATGACCCTTCAGAATTTTCACGTTGCTTTCTACATCAATCTACATAATTTACTGTTTATAATATTATTCTTAAAAATAAAAAAATGGTGACAATTTATTATTTAGTATTAATGTATTAATGCACTATTTTCCCTTTCTGAAAAAAATTAAGATATTTCCATATAATGAGACAAATTCCGCAATGTATTTCTTATAGGCTCCTAATATTTTGAGTGAATCGTTGGTAGTCTTTTGTTGTGATTAGGTAAGCTTAGTTCATATATATATATATATATATATATATATATATATATATATATATATATATATATATATATATATATATATATATCAACAGTCAGTGAATATTAGAAAACTTTGAAATAAGATATCAGAGGTGGCGTTGGATACTTGTGAATTTTATGAGAATTGGAGTTCGAATTTTTGCAATCCTAGAAATCGAAGTCGGATCTTTTACCTTTTGAATCTGCAACCCTGATTTCAATTGATTGCATGTTTGAACAATACCGACAACACAATCAAGTGTTTCCTTGGAGTCAGGCGAGTTTGCAAGACCTTAAATAAATTTTGAGAAAGTATTCTTAAAGCTTTTTGTAATCGTTGTCGTCGTCGTCATCATCATCATCATAATAATAATAATAATAATAATAATAATAATAATAATAATAATAATATGTTTAAAAAATTTACAACTCTACACGAAAGATTAGCTCAAAACATGAAAATATGTATATAGGAAACAAACGTATCAGCTTGGATGACAAAAGGCAGAACTATGTTGATACAGGAGGACACAGAGAAAGGACCCGCCCCCAGCAGCTATAAGCCTATCACATGCTTACCCACAATGTGGAAAATACTGACAACACAACTGAGGGAACAAATTTACCACTTCCTGAATAACCGAGGAACAGAAAGAATGCCAGAAAGGAAAAAGAGAACAATATGATCTGCTAGACATAGACCAAAAGATCCTAAAGGAGGTATAAAGAAGAAAGAATCTAGTCATGGAATGGATCGACTACAAAAAGGCGGATGACAGGATCCCTCAAGCATGTTTAAAAATGTATGACACCAAGCAGAATCATTAACGTGATTGAAAATGTGATGAAAACATAGAAACTGGAACCGACAGCTGATGGACAACACATAACAGAAATCAACATACAAAGAGGCATCTTCCAAGGAGATTCACTATCACCATCACTGTTCATCATAGCCATGATGCTCCTGAATAACATACTGAGAAAGTGCCAAGCCGAATACAAGTTCTCTAACACGGAGAAAAAAATGAACCACCTGATGTACATGGACGATCTGAAACTCTTCGTAAGGACCAAAACTGAACTAGAGACATTAATAAATACCACCAGGATGTTCAAGCAGGATATCCAAATGAAGTTTGATATAGAAAAGTGCGCACTACAAGTTATAAGAAAGGGAAAACTAGAGACGACAGAAGGTATGGAATTATCTAGCCAAATGGAGATGAGGGCACTAGGGGAACAAGACGCCTATAAATCCCTAGGAGGACTGGAAGCAGACACTATCAAAGCAACAGAAATGAAAGAGAGAATTGGAAAGGAATACCTCAGAACAAGAAAACTTCTCAAAACCAAATCATATAGCAGAAACCTAATAAAAGGCATAAATACATGGGCAGTATCACTAGTAAGATAACTCTGGACCGTTCATAGAGTGGACTAAAGAATAACTGAGATAACTCGATCAGAAGACGAGGCAGCTCATGACCATGCACAACGCACTACATCCAAAGGATGATGTTGACCGACTCTAGGTAAAAGGAAAGACGGCAGGAGGGGACTGGTTAATATAGAAGACTGTGTGAATGACAGCAAAAAAGAACTAGAAAAATACTTAATACTGAAAGAATAACCATAGCAGCAAGAGACACGGAAAAAATCAACAAAACAGAAAACAGAGAGACAAAGGATAAGACAAGAAAGAAAAATGGGAAGAGAAACAAATACACGGAAGATTCATAAAGATGATAAAAGATGAAAATAATGAAAACACTTGGATATGGATGCGAAAAGGACATATAAACCAAGAAACTGAATCCCTAATAACTGCAGCACAAGACAACTCGATAAGGACCAACCACATCAAAGCAAAGATCGACAAAACACAAGAAAACAGCAAATGCAGACTCTGTGGACAAAGAGACGAGACGATAAACCATCTAATAATTGAATGCAGCAAACTGGCCCAAAAGGAATACAAGAACAGACATGACCAAATGGGAAGTGTAGTACACTCGGAATTATGCAAACAACTGCATTTCGAATGCACAGACAAGTGGTACAAACATAAGCCGGCAACAGTACTTGAAAACGAGAATTACAAAGTCCTATGGGACGTGGACATACAAACTGATCCAAGCAAGAAGACCGTATGTCGTAATAATTAACAAGAAAGAAAAATCCTGTCAAATTGTAGACTTTGCTGTTCCAACTGACCACAGGGTGAATATCAAAGAAAAGGAAAAATGGAGCAAATACTTAGAGCTAGCCAGAGAACTGAAAGGGATATGGACAATGAAGAAAATCAAAATAATACCTACAATAGTAGGAGCACTAGGAACAATCCCGAAAAACTTGGAAAAAAGAATGGAATCAAAGGAATGACTGGGAAAATACAACTAACAACAATCATGAAAACAGCTGAAATATAAAGAAAAACCTTTGAATGTAAAAACAAACACACAGGAGCAACAAGTCCGGGCCAGACAAAATGCTGAAAAGGCAAAACATGAAACACTACATGGAACCAAGAACACTGAAACCGCATATCTATAAGTTCTCTAACCCAACCCTACCCCCATTGCCACATCACCGCTCCTCCCACCCCCCAAAAACGAGCGAGACCAAATAACCAAATAGAGTTAAGGAGGAAGGAAAGACCGATGAACTGACCAGACCTCAGCCGAATAAGTGCAAAGAGAACTGGGACCTTGGGGAGACTTATTGCCATTCAAATCCCAGCAAAGACCAATAGCTGCTGCCAACAAGAAATCAATGGCAAGCAGCTGTTACGATAATTCCAGTGAACACAACAGGCTGTTTTCAGGGAAAGATCTCTAAAGACCTGTGTGAAAGCTCCTTGTGAGCCAATAATAATATTCGGTTTAACGTCTATTTTATCATATGCTGTCATATACAATACTGAAGAAAACAACACATTCTTCTGAAACATGCGGATGGACAGCAATAAGCTTGAAATTGTGAGTACTTTCCTTGACTTTTCAGAATTGCAGTAGACTTAATGATAATGCCATAGTTTGCAACTTGTATGTTTCGAAGAAAATATTGAAAGAATCTTTCTGCTGTACAAATAGTTATAAAAAGAGTTTCATTAATTTGGAAATGACTTGAAAGTTTGCAGCGAATAAGCATTAGAAACTATTTTTTTTTCCTTTTTATTTTTTATTATTTTTGCAAAGCTCTATTGAAATTTCAAAGTGTTAAAATGTGGGACTAAAACAATTGTAGACGAGAGTGAATGAAAAGGCATTTTCTGAATTCCATGTGAAAAATAAATCAAAATCATATTTCCAAATAAGTTATTTCTTGCACTTACTTTCTAGAGGCTAATACTAAAGTAAAAAAAGAAAAACAACACAAAAATAACAAACAAAGGATAAAAATACACAGAAAAGAAAATGGTTCTGCTTTGTGCCAAGCAAAGCTTTACCGAAGATTCATTGCTTTCAAAATTTTATATTGAAAAAAAAAAACCCCAAAAAACAAAAAATCCAGAAAATCGTTTTAAAACTAAAATAAAATAGGTGGAAATTGATGAATCAATGATAAGAAAAAAGATTAGAAGATAAAAGAGATATTCTACATACTGATAACGAAAGGAATCAACAGCTTTTACGAATAATAAAAACCAAGGTGAATGATGACCCTGGGGCATTCCTGAGAAGGCCACAAAGTTAAATGTCAATGCTCATTTAATGAAAACATACTTCCGTAAGATCTTTTAATAGATTTTGTATAAGGAAAAGTTTGGTCACCCAAGGTTCTATGTGAAGGCATATCTAGTAGAAATTCTGATGAAATATTCTGCCAATTTGAAATGCAATTTGTGCTTAAAATATGACACGCTCAAAAACACATAATAAATATGAAATTAAATCAGAATTTGATTATTAATTTTAGCGCCTGGAAAAGTGACTAATCTCTCACCCCAAGTTATAAGTTTTTATCGTTCGACCTAATTAAAATGAATATGGTAGAAATTTATTCAAGTTTACTTTTTCATATTATTCCATCCGTTCACGCCACCTATAAGCAGTTACTTTCCAAAGCCCCTCTAAAGTTTCCACAATCTTCTTTTCCATGAATTTCTTGGAATATACATAACAAAACGCTCCTTACAATTCTTTTTTTTTTTAACTCACAAACTTTTGCTAAACTTTATGGTCATCACATAGTATTTTTAATTTTCTGTTTCCCAATATAAATATCATGTCAGTTGGCTCACACGCTTTATTTCTGTGTCTCAGGAGACACATTTATTGCTATTGCTGAGATGAATCATCTTAAAAGCATTGGTCATCAAGCCACCATCTTATGCATCATCATACTTTCCTGATCATAGTGGAGCTACTCTTTTCTGAACAAGTCTACAGAGTTTTAGTTATGTTAGTCTTTGGATAGGTCTTCCCAAAAATATTTCCTATGGCGTTACTTGTAAACTCTGACTTCTGTCAGGTACATTTTGCCAAACTCAGGAATCTGTATGGAAATTCGAACTCAAGGACTCAAGCCTCAACAGTGCTAAGTAATAATTAGTTCTAAGTGACAATCTTCTAGAGGTTGAAGGTTCAATCCTCAGTACAGATGATACTAAGAATAAGTGACAATCTTCTGGAGGTTGTGTGGTTTCAAGGCCTTTAATAAGTTGAAAGAGAAGAGGTGGACTGGTGAATCTGTTGATGTCTACACAAATGAGATAAGGAGATTGGTTGAGTTGTCAGGCATCAGGGGACACACCACGAGTCACGTAGTCAAGATGACTTTCGTTACCGGGTTCCCGGAAGAGATATCGAAAAGGTTGCAGCAGGTCCCGGTATTGGAGACGCTGGATGTGAGTGAGCTGCTTAAAACTGCAAAAATCTTGGTGAGCACCCAGCCCATGGAGCCTGGAGGAACGACAGCAACGGTACAGCAGGATGTGGGCAGGAATCTGCCGAACCCGGGGATGGCATGTTTTGAATGCGGGGGACCACACATGAGAAGAGACTGCAGGAAGTTCTTGCAACAGACAGTGTGTTACAAATGCAATCGGAGAGGCTATTTAACGGTAAAATGCACAAGTTCAGGAAACTGGCGAGGGGAGGCCGATGCGCCAGCGGCCGCCCCGATCCGAGAATAGTGGCGTACCCGCAGCAGATGCCCAAACAGAAGATTGCGGTGGAAGGACGGGAAGTTATGGCCCTGATTGACACTGGCTGCACGACTACCATGGTGCACACTACCCTGGTCAGAAGATGGAAAGGGAAGGGTGAAGTAGTGGCATTCGATGTGTCGCGAGTGAAGTGTCGAGGGAGGAAGACCGTCACTATTGATATTGCTGAACGTTGGATGAGGGTCCATGCAATTGTCACTGATCGTCTGGTGCCTGGCATAAAAGCCATCATTGGAATGGATGCTATATGTCGCCTTGGAGGTGTTACCATCACATGTAATAATGTGAGGTTTGGACTAGCTGTGTGCGCGGTGACGGAGCAAGCCCCCAGAGGGATCAATAAGACCGGGAAGGAAAGAAAATTGTTGATCAAAGATCAGGACTTCCGAGCCGAATTCGATGGAGAGCGGTGGACGGTGGAGTGGGCATGGAAACATCAAGCGCCATCGCTGACAAACAGGGTGGCGTGCTACACAAATTCGCTTAGAGGAGGGGCGAGAAAGGAGTTTGAGCAAGAAGTCGACCGATGGATTGAGGAGGGGATACTGATGCCTTGGACGGATGACGTGGAGTCGGGCATTTTGCTGTTGATGGCCGTTCTGCAAACAACTAAAGGGAAAGTAAGACCGGTCCTGGATTTCCGAGAGCTGAACGACCATGTTAAGTGCCATACGGGAGGCGACACCGTAGATGTGTGCAGTGAGACCATTAGGGAATGGAAGGAGATGAATGGCGCATCTACGTTGGTAGATCTAAAATCGGCCTATTTGCAACTCCATGGTGCCAAGAAGCTCTGGAAATATCAGTTAGTCAAGTACAAAGGCAAAACCTACTGCCTTACGCGAGTAGGGTTCGGGTTAAATTCGGCACCCAAGATTATGTCAACTATCCTCAGGAAGATTCTGGAGACAATGGGAAAGGGAGATGGGGTAGTGAGCTCATACATAGACGACATTCTGGTGAATGAGACTGTGGTAACTGCCAAGGAGGTGGTGGCTAATTTGAAGAGGTTCGGGTTGGTCGCCAAAGAGCCGGAAAAATTAGACAGAGGGGCTGCTTTGGGCCTAAAACTGAAACAAGGTGCGTAAGGCGGCCTAGAGTTTCGCAGGAGAAACGAGATCCCACAACTGAAGCAGGAGCTCAACAGACGTGAACTTTTTTCCATATGCGGAAAGTTGATCGGACATTACCCCGTTGCTAGCTGGCTTAAACCAGCATGCAGCTACATAAAGAGACACGCCGAAGGACGAGGATGGAATGATAAGGTGGAAGAAAGAATGGTCGCCATGATGGAAGAGCTCCTGAAAGAAGCAGAACGGCAAGACCCAGTCCGGGGAACCTGGAACGTACCGTGAACATTGGATGGAGTCATGTGGTGCGATGCGAGCAGCATTGCAACAGGGGTCGTTTTGGAAATTGGAGGCATAGTTGCAGAAGATGCAGCCTGGTTGAGGAAAAAGAATGACGTCAGCCACATCAATGTGGCGGAATTAGACGCGACAATAAAAGGAGTCAATCTGGCCTTGAAATGGGGACTACGTGACATCTGCATCAAAACAGACTCTGCTACGGTGTTTACTTGGCTAAAGTCTCTCATTTCAAGCGAAAAAAGGATAAAAACGAAAGGGGCTGCGGAGATGTTAGTGAAGCGCAGGCTTGGGGTGCTGGCTGAGCTGATGCAAGAGTTTTGTTTGAAGCTTCGCGTAGACATGGTGGCTTCTGAAAAGAACCGAGCAGATGCTCTCACAAGAATGAAGAAGAGTTGGCTGTTGCCAAAGAAAGATGTTGTTGCTGCATCGGATCTAGATGATGTTGGCGTGCGAGAACTGCGCAATTTGCACCATATGGGGGTAGAGAGGACTTGGTACTTAGTGATAAAGTCGACCTGAGGATCACCAAGGAGCAAGTGAGGCAAGTGGCAGGACATGCGACAGATGTCAGTCGATTGATTCTGCTCCAAGCATGCATGAAGCTGGCCAATTGGAGGTGAGTGGGACCTCGGAGAGACTGGCATGCAATGTCACCCATTATAGGGGTGGACTTTACCTGACCATGATTGACTGTGGGCCCGGGCGATTTGCCCTATGGAAGAAGCTACGTGGAGGAACAGGCAATGAAATAGCGGCAATCCTTGATGAGGTGTTTTTGGAGCGAGGCCCCATGGAGAGTTGTTAACCAACAACGGGACTGCATTCAAGTCAGTAGCAGTGACAGAAGTACTGAAGAAATGGAAGATCCAACAATTTTTCAGAGCTGCCTACAGACCCAGTGGCAACGGGATCGTGGAGAGAAACCACCGCACCATAAAGGCAGTTGCGGAAAGAGGAGGCACCTCACCTGAGCAAGCCGTCTTCTGGTATAACATGTCGCCTAAACTGGGACAAGTACCAGAGACGGTCCTGCAACTGTCAACGTTTGCATATTCCTGGAGACATCCCAGGGTGAAGCCGGCAAGCCGAGAAGTAGAGGCCACAGGGACAATTAAACTTGGGGACGAGGTATGAGTGAAGCCACCGGGGGCGCGCTGCACCACACAATGGTGTAGAGGTCGCGTGACTGGGAGGAACACTAGTAACAACATTGTGGTGGAAGGAGTCTCGAGGCACATTCTCGACGTCAGACCAGTGGAGGGCGAAGCAGTGGCGGGGAGTGTGCAGCCACAGGAGGAGGACAAGACACCTCAGAGGCCAAGTAGAGAGAGGCGACCGCCACAGTAGATGAGAGACTACGAAATGTGATCTTGAGATAAGGGAGGCATGTGGTTAGAAGCAAGAAAGGCAAGTCTTACCGTGGGTGCTCAGCGAGTGAGTTCAGGCGAAGAAAAGGAAGAACAAACATGGTGGCCAGCAATTTTATTTCGTCCGTTCTCACGTAATCTTGTGTGTGCGTGAAGATGGAAACTATAAAACGATGTTCATTTCACGGTGCTGGGAGATTATTCCCGATCAGGCAGGAGAGAAGGCAACAAGAGTAGAGACAGAGGACTGTAGCAATAATCTTTCTTGAACATTCCGTTTGTGTATTTGAGGTGAACCCCACCCCCATTATACTTCAGGTTGAATGTTCAATTCTCAGTACAGATGATACTAAGAATAAGTGACAATGTTCTGGAAGTCGAAGGTTCAATCCTAAGTACAGGCGATACTAAGAATAAGTTACAATGTTCTGGAGGTGGAAGGTTCAATGCTCAGTACATATGATACAAAGAATAAGTGGCAATCTTCTGGAGGTCGAAGGTTCAATCCTTAGTACAGATATAAGTGACAATCTGCCGTCCAAAATTCTGTACAGATTCCCGAGTTTAACAAAATGGATCCTGAATTTAAGAAGACATCCCAAATAAAGGTAATGAAGGAAGTTGAAGTCCTTTCTGAAAATTCAGATTTTTTAGAACTTTTCACAATAAGTTCAATAATTTTAAAGCATATTTGAGTGTTTATAATATAAGCGTAACCTCCTATTTGAAAATTCAAATGCATCAAATTTGTATTTGATGCAAAGTCAAGATTTGGATTCTATACAGAATGTTTAATAGTAATTTATTTTGATTTTGATCTTTGTAAGTGGACATAAAAAAGGTTCCAAGCTGTTTTGTTCAAGGAATTAACTTCACCCATCTTAGGACAGATATTTATTTAATATATCTATATATATATTAATACGATAGCATGTGTTATTTTCTGTATCACACTTACATCCGGGTTGTTGGATTGCTATGTACTTCCATTTCTTGTCTTAAATAATTTTACCAAGAATTCTTCATAAGTTTTGGTTTTGGTTTGAATTATAGCATCGTACTCAAGTCATTTATATTTTTTTATAAATAATTTTACTAAGAATTTGTCATAACTTTGATTTTGGTTGCGATTATAGCTAATGGCACACCAATAATCTATTTTTTTAAATAATTTTTTCCAGGATTCTTCATAAGTCTTGATTTCAGTGTCGATTCTAGCTGATTGTACCTTAGTAATCTATTTTTTTTTATAAAACCTCTTGCCAGCCAAATTCTTGCCTAGAAACTGATTAAAAAGCTTCCTGCATGTTTGAATACCCTTTATGTAAAATTTAAAATGTTTAGACCAAAAATTGGCTGAGTAATTTGGTAGAGACCACAGAGGTCAATGTTTTTAAAATTTGACCCCATTTATTACTCCTTAACATTTATCATTTTGGGTTCAAATCAAATTATAACGTTAGATCCATATACAAGTAACCTATATATAAAATTTCAAGTGTTTAGACCCAAAATTCGCGGAGGAGTTTTATAGAGTTTTCAAAGGTCAAATTGTTGAACTTTGACCCCTTAACAGCAAAATTTCTGTCCGAAACCTCATTAAAAAGATTTTCCCAAATCTCAGTACCGCTTATGTCAAATCCTGAGTCAGTAGACCAAAAATTGACAGAGAATTTGGTAGGAAATGTACACAAACAGACAGACACACACACACACACAGACATTTTTACTTTTATAGATATACAAGCAGTTCCGACCGTCTTTGCTCAGGCCTATGTACTTTTCATACCTTTATGTGCATATGTATATATTAAAAAGTGTGAATATGTACAGTAATGCCTTTCTATATAATAGGCTTCCTTAACTACTATAGAGAAAACTTGCTAGAGACTGCAGGCGTCAAATTTTAAAAAACTTTGACCGCAATATTGACCCCTTAAAATTTGTTGTTTTGGGTTCAAATAAAATTAACATGTTTGACCCATGTCCAAGTAACCTACATCTAAAATTTCAAGTATTTAGACCCAAAATTTGGCAGAGGAGTCTGCAAAGGTCAACTATCAACTGTGACCTTTTGCCAGCCAAATTTTCGCCCCAAAATTGATTAAAAAACTTGCTGCATGTCTGAATACTTTATATGTAAAATTTCAAATGTTTAAACCCAAAATTGGCTGAATAGTTTGCTAGAGACCGCAAACATAAAATCTTTTGAACTTCTTGGAAGTCAAATTTTCAGCAAAAAAGCGATCAAAGCTTTTCTTATGTCTTAATACACTTGATGTAAAATTTCAAATGTTTACACCAACAACTGGCTGAGTAATTTGGTAGAGAACGAAGAGGTCATTTTTTTTTTTAATTTAACCCCAATTATGACTCCTTAGCATTTATTGTTATAGGCTCAAATCCAATTATAAAAGTCGATCCATGTCCTGGAAATCTATACTTAAAATTTCAAAATTGGCAGAGGAGTTTTGTAGTTTTCAAAGGTCAAATCGTTGAACTGTAACCTCTTAACAGCCAAATTTCTGTCCGAAACGGATTTAAAAGATTATCCCAAATCTCAATACCCTTTATGTCAAATCTCGAGTCTATAGACCGAAAATTAAAAGAGTTATTTGGAAGGAAAGTGTACACAGACAGACACACAGAGACACTTTTTACTTTATATATATATATATATATATATATATATATATATATATATATATATATATATATATATATAAGAGCAAATAGTTAATAAAACATGTTTAAAAACACTTTGAAAAAGAGGTAAAAACATATTTAATTTGAAAAGGAAAGACTAAATAAGTGGATATTATTATCATAAGCTCTATATCCTATTTGGTTTTATCGAGCTTTTACATCTGGTTAAGATTACTTTATAAATATTAATTCTTTAATATTTATAATATACTTTAGTTTTACCATCTTGGATCATTTTGGTAAATTTAATTGTAATTTTTATTTTATTATATATATATATATATATATATATATATATATATATATATATATAGGACTTGTTCGTATAATTCAGTAAATAATTCCCCTGAATTCCGGGATTCGTATAATTCAGTAAATAAGCTCTTGATAAAGGATGCGTCCAGGATAAATGTTTTCACATGCTTCATTTCCTTTAAGGGAAATTTCTGGGAAGATTTTCAAACGCCATAATGCTTGAAATTGTCCAACCGGTATTGAAACAATTGTAACTTACAATGAAATATACTTTTTGTTGCTACCAATTGCTTTTTTGAAGTCTTGGTTTTGTTAATACAGTGTATATATATATATATATATATATATATATATATATATATATATATATATATATATATATATATATATATATACACACACACATATAGAGTATATATGTATATATATATAAATGTTTGGAGGTACAGAATTTATATACAGTTTGGAAAATAATAAGCGGAAGTTTCTCAAGAGCTCTTTCGGCTATCATCTCATCAGGAGAAAATCGATAGCGTACAAAATAATATTATGTCGAAAATAAAGAGTTCTAATGGGGAACTTATTGAATGTTCCAAAAGTACGGGGACACTAAAATAAATTTATTAACGTTTAAAAAACGATTAAAATATTGGCACAACGAGGGGGAAAAAAACTGGAGAAAGCATTCAAAGTTCCCCAAAGAAAAACAATGCGTTGGATGTTTCCTTTTGCCAGCACAAAGAAAGTTGACGCACCGCAATAGACACGGACTCCAAAATCTTTAAATGGTTTCTGTAGTCCGCTCTATGTAGCACCTCGAACCATTCTATTTTATATCTATCGGCACAACACGACACGGGTTGTCAACCAAATGCTGGCCAATAGCAGAGTCCAAGGCTGCAGAAGGAGGGAGACCACCAGACCCCATCCTCCCTTGTCTGATCTTCGATGGAACATGCTGGTTTATACGAGTCAAAAGATGCAAGGATGTTCGCCCAACATAACCAGCATCGCACTGGCATTTAAATTGATATACAATATTGCTATTTTCGAATTAAGGACTATCCACTTATTTTGTGCTTCCTTTTTAAAATTAAATATGTTTTTAACTCTTTTTCAAGATGTTTTTTAACATGTTTTATTAATCATTTGTTCATATTATAAGCTCTATTTCCTTTTCGGTTTTATTGAGCTTTTACATCTGGTTGAGATTACTTTACTTGTAAATATTAACTCTTTAATATTTATAATATATTTTAAGTTTACCATTTTGAGTACCTTGGTAAATTTATTGTAATTTTTATTTCTTATATATATATATATATATATATATATATATATATATATATATATATATATACACATATAGGGTACACACACACATATAGGGTATATATATATATATATATATATATATATATATATATATATATATATATATATATATATATATATACTAGCATTTCAGCCCGGCATTGGCCAGGTGTTTGGATGTGTATGTTGAGCAAGAAAAAAAACGTGATAGTAGGAAGGCAGGCTCAAACCTGTACCACGAAGTAGGAAAAGAACGAGGAAAAAACCTGACGTCTTTGCTGCTACGACCACCGCCAAACCGGAAGTGACGTAGGTTTAAATTAAGGCTAGACAATCGAAAGGAGTGTATGACTTTCAAAAATATCGGCGAAAAATCGACCCCCCCTGTCGAAAAGTGCCCAGTTGAATGGGAAGATATTAATATTTTTAGCCAATTTTTCGATATTTGTCGCATGAAAGGTCGAACATAAAAACGATACTAATCTTGGTAAAATCCATTGCCTCTGTCGAAAGTTTTAAGGCAGATATGCAAACATACATACATACATACATACATTTATATATTGGTAACTAAACATTTTTGATCCAAACCGATGAAAAAGCTTGCCCTATCTCTGAATACCCTTTGTGTAAAATTTCAAATGTTTACACCAGAAATTGTCTGAGTAATTTGGTAGATACCGCAGAGGTCAATTTTTTTTAAAAAACTTTGACCCCTATTATGACTCCTTAAAATGTATTATTTTTGGCTCAAATTAAATTATTAAGTCAGATCCATGTCCAAGGAACCTATATCTAAAATTTTAAGTTTTTAGACCCAAAATTATCGGAGGAGTTTGGTAGAGTTCTCAAAAGTTAAATAATTGAACTTTGACCCCTTAGCAGCCAAATTTCTGGCCGGAAACCGATAACAAGCATTTTCCCAAATCTCAGTACCCTGTATATCAAATTTTGAGTCTGTATACTTAAAATTGACAAAGTTATGTACACACACGCACACACATGTATACATAAACGCATATATACATAAACATATATATACATAAACATATATGTGTATATGTGTTTAAGGGGGTTGAAAAGTTTGCTATATATATAGAAATTCTTTCAAAAAGATGAAAATAAAAATGTGATGATTGAGTTTTCTCAGATTTGCAATGTAGGAAATAAATACTGGCATTTTTTTTCACTTTGCAAAAGAAATCTTCTTTTAAACTTTTTTTTCTGTTTTATTTTTAGTTCTTATTTTGTTAATCAAACGTATAAAAGAAAATGCAAATCACTAAAAAAGATTTGTTGATGAAAGCAAAAATATTGATTCACTTACAGAATGACATTTCTTGACTTTGTATGCCCTCATCAGTCAACTAATGAATTACACCTGAACTCATTCAAGACCAGAAGAGTAATAATACGTTCTTGGCTGGTCCAGGAAAATAATTCCGCAGTGTATAACTAAAACAATCACGCTGTTCGTGAGTTATAAATGCTCACAAATGTGATGTCATTTTCAGATAAATGAAAATAATGAATAGAAACAGTCATTGTTAGATTAAACATTGGCCAAAATATCTCACCCCATCCCCTAAATTTATACAGTTAATCCATTAATCTTCTTAATATCATCGAACTAGCGGGAGGTACCCGGCGATGCCCGGGTGTTTGGAGGTGTGTGTGGTGTTAAATAAAAAAGAACCCGGGGGGGGGGGATCGAACCCGAAGCCCTGAGGCGAAGTTTGAAAATAAAATCGGCCAGCCAGAATGAGTTACTGAAAGATGTTTAAATTTATTTAAGAACGAAATTGACAGGTGCGCGGGCGGAAGTCGTCGAGGATTACGACGACGACGTAGGTTTGTTTGTTATAAGCGAAGTAAAAAAAGAAAACAACGTTAACACTAAGCGGGGTAAAAAAGCACAAAAAAACTAACGTAAGGCAAACGAACGATGAAAACAGAAACACGAACACGTGAAAAATGGCTTCAATAAGTCTGTTTCGATATTTAAATTTAAAAAATCGAAAAAAAACATCTCACACCACGATTCGAACCCAAAACGTTTAGATAATGAACCAACGTCTTAACCAACTGAGCTAAGGCGACGTTCACAAAATTTGTTCGTTTTTTCAACTATTTAAAGTAAATCAGGTCACGACGTCAGGACCGTTTTTGTTGACTCCCCCCCCTGTCGAAAATTGTCAATTTCGGGGTGAAAAAGTTAACGTTTTTTGCCAATTCTTCGATATTTTTCGAGCAAAGGATGGAGCTTCGATGTGATACCATGTTTGTGAATTTTCGTCGCGTCTGTCGAAAGTTTTTAGTAGACATCCAAACATACACACAAACATACATACATACATACATACATACATACATTATCGCTTTTATATATATAGATTAGATATCAAGCTAGATTTCTCTTTTAGCAGTAAATCAATGAAATTTAGAATATGTAAAAAGCAGACGAAGACACAATTTATTAATAAAGTAAAAATTTAATTCATTAAAGTTTTCAACTTGGATTCTGTTTGTGAAAGAAACATTAAACGTTTAAGATAAACTTAATATATTGATGAGATGGCCTTTTATTTGATGAGATTATCTTTGTATGCAAATGGAATATCGCGCCCTCCAAATATGAAATATACTACACTAGCGGGGGGGGGGGTACCCGGCGATGCCCGGGTGTTTGGAAGTGTGTGTGGTGTTAAATAAAAAAGAAACCGGGGAGGGGGGATCGAACCCGAAGCCCTGAGGCGAAGTTTGAAAATAAAATCGGCCAGCCAGAATGAGTTAGTAAAACATGTTTGAATTTATTTAAGAACGAAATTGACAGGTGCGCGGCCGGAAGTCGACAAGCATGACGACGACGACGACGACGACGACGACGACGACGACGACGACGACGTAGGTTTGTTTGTTATAAGCGAAGTAAAAAAAACAAACAACATTAACAGTTAAGCGGGGAAAAACACAAAAAACTAACGTAACGAACGATGAAAACAGAAACACGAACACGTGAAAAATGGCTTCAATAAGCCTGTTTCGATAAAATCGGTGGGTACCCGGGTGTTTTGGGGTGTCGCTAATAATAAACGAAGTAAAAAAAAAAAAAAAGCAGAAAAACGAAACACTGGTTCAATATTTAAATTTTAAAAATCGAAAAAAAAACCCATCTCACACCACGATTCGAACCCAATAAGTTTAGATAATGAACCAACGTCTTAACCAACTGAGCTAACGCGACATACATAAAATTTGATCGGTTTTTCAACTATTTAATTAGTAGAATCGGTCATTGTAACGAGAGGACCGTTTTTGTTGACCTCCCTGTCGAAAATTGTCGATTTCGGGATGAAAACGTTAACGTTTTTTGCCAATTTTTCGATATTTTTGCAGCAAAGGATGGAGCTTCGATGTGATACCGAGTTTGTGAATTTTCGTCGCGTCTATTGAAAGTTTTTAGCAGACATCCAAACATACACACAAACATACATACGTACATGCATACTTTTTCGCTTATATATATATATATAGAGAGAGAAAGATTAACAAATAAATCGTCCGTCAGTAAAAATAGTATCCTAACTTTAAATAACCCGAAAAAAAGCTATAAATGATACAATAGAAAGAATTATCTATAAATATAAAAGCGAAAATGTGTGTATGTATGTTTGTATGTATGTATGTGTGTTTGTATGTCTGCTAAAAACTTTCGACAGACACGACGAAAATTCACAAACTCGGTATCATATCGAAGCTCCATCTATCGCCCGAAAAATATCGAAAGATTGGCCAAAATCGTTCATTTTTTCACCTCGAAATCGACAATTTTCGACAGGGGGAGGGGTCAACAAAAATGGTCCTCTCGTGACGACGACCAGTTCTACGAATGCATCAGATGACGTCATGACCTGATTTACTTTAAATAGTTGAAAAACTGACTAAATTTCATCAGTTTGTTAGCGCGTTGGTTCATTATCTGAACGTTTTGGATTCGAATCGTGGTGTGAGATATCTTCTTTTTTTTTTTCGATTTTTTAAATTTAAATATTGAGCCAGTGTTATTTAAACCATTTTTCACGTAACGTTCGTTTTCTGTTTTTTTTTCTTTACTTCGCTTATCCACCCCCGACCACACACCCAAAAACACCCGGGTATCCACCGATGTTTTTAATTTTAATATCGAAACAGGCTTATTTAAGCCATTTTTCACATGTTTTTTTGTCTTGTTTTTTTCGATTTTTACATTTAACATCATTCGTTTGCCTTACGTTAGTTTTTTTGTGTTTTTTCGATTTTTTGATTAACGTTTTAACGTTATTTTCTTTCTTTACTTCGCTCATAACAAACAAACATGGTCATTGACCTCATTTGCTGAATAGCTATTGCTCTACTCAGTTGAAATACATGTCAGCGTTCTTTTGATATTGAAAGCCTATTTACCTGCGTTCCACTCTCAGAGACTATTAATATATGTGCCGATGCCCTTTATCGCAGTCAACTCCCAACTCCCCCTATTCCTGAGAATATTTTTGTGGAACTTATAGAATTCGCCAACATGTCGGTCGAATTCAGTTTTAATAACATTATGTACAGGCAGATAGATGGTGTTTCGATGGGTTCTCCCCTGGGACCAGCTCTGGCAAATATTTTCGTAGGTTTCCACGAAAAGAGTCTTTTATCTGGCTTTCAAAAACCAGATATTTATTTTTGTTATGTTGACGACACTTTTTGTCTGTTCAACAATGAAACGGAAACAGATACCTTTTTTTTGCATCCCTTAATAATATTCACCCAGTTCTAAAATTTACTATAGAGAAGGAAAGTAATTCTTCCCTTCCTTTTCTAGATGTACTGGTGTGTAAAACACCTTCCGTTTTCTTGACTTCCGTCTATCGTAAACCTACATTCACTGGTCTTTACATACGTTGGGACTCTTTTTGCCCCACCAAACAAAAATATAATCTTATCAAACTCTTATCCATAGAGCTTGTATGATACGTTCAGATAACAAATTAAATGATGAAGTCAAATTTATTACCAAGACTCTTTGCAATAATGGTTTTCCATTGCAAATCGTGGAATCTACAATTAGAAATAAAATTTCCAATTTCAATAAAATTAAACAAGCATCTGTCGACAAATGCCCTATCTACCTACGCCTACCTTGGCTAGGTAATATTAGTGACAGATTTGCCAAACAAATTTCTTCTGTCGTACAACAATGTTACTTTGCATAAAATACCCGTGTTGTTTTTTCTTGTAAACCCATTTTGTCTTCAATTTGTAAAGACGTTCTTCCCCCCCCCATAACATTTCTATTATTTATTCATTTAAATGTAGCTGCGGTGTGCGCTACGTCGGGCGGACGTCTCAAAGATTAGATAATAGGGTAAAACAACATGTTCCATCCAAAATTCGAAATGGAAATTACCTACCTTCGGACGTTTTGAACAATACCCCTGGCTCATCTATAGGAGAGCACCTTATAAATAATCGTATTTGCGCTTTGAATTTTAGTGCGGACATTTTTCCATAATTAGTAACGCGCACTCTCTTTATTATCTTAAAATTCTAGAAACTATATATATCAAGACTCTGAAACCTTCTCTTTGCAAACAAAAAGAGAATCTCTTAGGGCTTAATCTAGTTTCTATTTAATAATTAATCCATCCCCCCCTTTTTTTTTCTTTTTTTTATACATATATTCCCCCTTACTTTTTCATCTCCGATTTATTGCCCCCCCTTTTCTTTTTAAAACGTAATTAAGCTCGATTTTAGCTCTGTTGAGCAAGCTTCGAAACCGGTCAGCTGACACATTCATTTTTATTTTTTAATTTCACAATCTTAAATAAATAATGTTTTCGAACAAGTTTAAATTTAGTCTTTACATAGCCATAAAAGATTATATATATATATATATATATATATATATATATATATATATATATATATATATATATATATATATAACGCTGATATACGCAACTTGTTTATCGGTTAGCTAGTCAGTGTTTGCTAATAAAGAGAACATGTTGGAATTTATTTTCTTACAAAAAAATATCAATGTTGATCACTGAAAACTAAAAAGCAGATAAAGATTCAACAAGATTCATCCTTGAAAATGTCTTCATAAATAAAGTTTGCTAAA
Organism: Euprymna scolopes; assembly: GCF_053919585.1. Lineage (NCBI taxonomy): Eukaryota > Metazoa > Mollusca > Cephalopoda > Sepiida > Sepiolidae > Euprymna > Euprymna scolopes. Next base: position 91,143,170 of record NC_136511.1, on the reverse strand, counting down.
TGTTAATGTTGAATGTCAAGTTAAAGATTCTTAAGCGAAACATTCTTCATTTAACATTTCATTTCTTTATCTGTCTTTCAACATGTCACTTGACATTAATTTTAATTCTACTTCTGCCATTGTACTTTATTTATATATATATATATATATATATATATATACATATATATATATATATATATACATATATATATATATATTATTTACAGGAATCACTCTTAAATTAATTGACCGATTATTCATTTTGAAAAAACAGCTTGCTATGCATAAAAACTCCAAAGATGGACTATATATATAGTTTAATCAAGTTTTTTACAAATGGTTAAAAATAATAAATGACAGGTAAAATTTAATAATTGCCTGAGCAGTCTCGCACCACTTCTATGTTCACATATGCTGATTGACATCTTGAAAGATTAAAAATAAAGCTTTTTTCCAATTTTGATCCAAATTCGTTACAGGATTTGGATTGAGAAATGTAAGGTTTAAGTTCAAAAGATTCTAAAAAATTGAAATTCAAAACGTATTATTTAATTGTTATCAATTTTATTACAAATCTGAAATATTTGAATGTCAAAAAGGAAGGTTATGCTCATATTACCTCACTAAAACATTACAGAGAAATTTAGCAAATAGTTATTAATTAGTGTATAATACAAATAGTTGAAATTGCTACAAATACCCGAGGTATCTAAACATTCACACAGATCTTTCATCCCCTCTTTGCCCCCTTTGCATAAAACTAAATATAGGCGACACACACACACGTATATATACATATATGTATATATATATATATATATATATATATATATTTATAAAGTATATATATATATATATATATATATATATATTTATAAAGTAATAGGGTTCGTGTGTTTCTGTCTGTGTGTACAGCTCTCCATCATCAACGAAATATAAAGGAGGTAAGAGGGTAGATCTCTCCTTGTAGAGAAACATTAGAACCCATTTTAGGATGTTTCTGTTATAGGAGACATAAGAATCTTTGCCTAATTTCTTTATATACTATTCTCCAAACCACCCCCATATCGAATGACTTATGCTCATTTGCATATCACATTATATTAAATCTCTTTAACTAATTACCTCGACCTTATTATATATTGGAAATATTCTAATCATTTCAACTGTACTATTTACAAAATCTATTTAACATTTAATCTATCTATCTATATATCACATTATATTAAATTTCTTTAACTAATTACCTCGACCTATATATATCTATAAAAACAGAGATGTGTGTGCCACAGACGATTTCTGATTGGTTAATCCAATAATCACATCTCCTAAAAAACAATCGTTTCTACGATCTTACCTTTACCATAAAATATTATGGCTTTATTTATTGTCCATCTTGGAAGGGTTTAATTTTTTAATAACTTGTTATTTACAAATTAAAAAAATACGAAACTATTATACGAAACTATTATACGAAACTAAACTACACGAAACGCGCACACACGCACACACACACGTTCACTACCGTCACGTTGTTATGGCAAACAAAACCCGCTGACTTAACTAAACAGTAAACACACACAGTAAATGTGATTTTCTTCATTTTCTCATTTCACTCGTGGTCTTAAATTCATTTCGGGTTTGTATTACTGTACACATAGATTCGAATAAGTTGCCAAAAAACAAATATATAACAAATAAATGTTATCAAAGGCAAGATAAATTACTTTTCTACCAAACTGGATATATTTTTCGTGTTTTTATTCAATTTAACATGTTTATTCAGCTCGAAAAGCATACAGTGTTTACCGATGTATTGGAAA